>NW_027418554.1:0-50651 GCF_009905375.1 Apium graveolens | reverse complement strand
AAGTCAAATTTACATTATAAGCCGATAGTGAGTGTTTAGCAATAACGTACTTTTCTTTCAAATTATTTGATTTTTAATTTTTAATTAAATTAGTTTTCAAAATATATATTTGTAAATGTTAATAATCAAAAAATAATGAAAGATAATTATATTTTGAAAAAAGATATTATATTTAAAACTAATTATTTAGTCCATACATATAAGTAAATTATCCAATTATTATGTTACTTATAAGTATTTATTTATTTATCATTTATAAGTTAGTTATTTATTTTAAATAATAAGTTACTTATTTAAAAAATTTACCAAACGAACACTATATCCACCTATTAAGTATTAAGTCTCGAATCGGACCAGATCAGATCGAAACTTCAATCCATTGACAAGTGTATCACGAATATACAAATGAAATCAATTTATTTATTAAATAGTATTTCTTAAACAATTATACTTGACAAAATTTGTACTTAATTCCTTGTCAAATAAATTTTGATGTATAAATATCTTCAATTACGATAATTTATAAATTTTATGTCCAGAATCCCAATTATATAAAATTTAAATTAAATTTAAATTTGTAATTTAGTTTGAGACTTTGTATGCCTAATCTACTCAAACTTCGAACTAAAAGTACAAACATAAAAAATAATATAATCTAGAGAAATTATAAAAAAACATTTTTTTCTAGGACTTTTTATAATTTTACTATATTCTGAAAATTTTTGCAAAAAAATGATGTAACCAAAATCAAACAGATATACAATTAGTTTCGTCGAGTTTTTTTTTGTTACAATTTATGACTGAAATCCGTCGAGATTGAATCTAATTGTACAAAAATCGTATGTTTGTAATTTTTTTTTGAAAAATCTCATTTTCAAATAAAAAATTTACAGTATTTTTTTTAAAAAAAGAATTTTGAAATTTGATATTTTTCAAAAAAGCCCCTAAAATCTATCATCCATAAAAAAAATCTAAATAATATTTATACCAAAAAATACTTAATTTTTATTTACTGTTTTACTGTAAACCGTCAGTGGTGAATATGTTGATCACCGTCATTCACAATCTTGAATCTTGGCTTCTTCTGATCACTGTCACTTCTAACCACCTTTTGTTTTTCTTAAAGAATGCATTGCTAAGTGATATTAGATATATATTCATTATGTGTGTAACTTGTATAGATTAATTAGCAGTCACTTGTTATTTTTGTTTAGTTAAAAATTGGACTTGGGGTGACCCAGTTGATATTTAGTGTTAGATCTGTTGGGTTATTAGTGTTTTTTTATGTACTGTTCATTCTTGGTTTCTTTTTGGGTCTTTTCTGTTTTGGTGTTTACTGTGAATTTGATTGATCAGTGTAGTTGTGACAAGTTTGTGGGTGTGTATTTGAGAGAGAGAGAGAGAGCTTCTAACAAGGGTTTTTTTAGCTTGTGTGTGTGTGAGAGAGATATAGAGAGAGGGCTTACAGTTTTTTAAGCTTGTGTGTGTGTGTTGTGAGAGAGAGAGAGAGAGGAGGGAGAGGGAGAGAGAGAGAGGGAGAGAGAGAGGGGGAGAGGAGAGGGAGGGGGGAAGAGAGAGAGAGAGAGAGGTGTGAGGATTGAAAAGAAGTTATGTTCTGGAAGAGGGGAAGTGAAAGGGAGATCAAAGAACAGACTAGTGTGCCGCCTTGTGGGCAGGTTTCGGGTTCTTGTTGTGGGTGACTCAGGTACTTCTGTTTTCATTGCGTTTTGTTCTTAGTTCTTTAAGAGTAGCTGCACTGAGTTTTTAGTATTGTTTTTTATAATTGTAATCTGAAAGTTAGGAGAGGTACTTTAAATCCAATTATAGAGCAATGATATTAAGTAAATTGTCACCATAAGCAGACACAGGATTTTACTTCCTGTCAGAGAACGATAATTGTATTTGCAATTATCTGATACTACTATATGACAATGGTTCCAATAAGACTAGTTTTTTCTCCATGATAGAGAGCAGAATTGGTGACGATTTGAAATAGCACTATATCGTCAAGTTAAATATTATAAATTCATCAGTGTGCCATTAGCATTTGTAATCATACCATCTGAGGTAAATATAATAATTGAAAATAAATCTGTAAAATCAAGATTTGGAAATAATTATGGGAGTTATTTCTTGACATGTAGGAAGCCCAGGTTTTAAATCAGTGTGGTTCGGTTTTTAATTGGTACCAAAACCGAACCAGTTACATTGCCAAACTTAAAATTAATGGTGAAGTTTTTGGTGCATGTTAAGGTTCCGTTTTTGCTCATCGTCTTTACTGTCCTAGAAGTGTGTAACGGAACTGAAACTTTGTTTTATTGTTGTATGATGACAGCTGCAGTCCATTGAGATGCTTTCAACCATAGTAAATTATTTGGTCTGCATATAAATATTTTTCTTCCTGGTAGGTGTGGGGAAAACTTCTCTTGTTCATCTCATTACGAAAGGTTCTTCATTTGCACGTCCTCCTCAAACAATTGGCTGTAATGTTGGGGTTAAAGTAAGTCATTATTAATTCATTTCGTACAAATTTGGACTCATTTAGCTTTTGTTGAATTCTTATTGGTTCTGATATCCAGCATACTACTTATGGAACTTCTAGTAGCTCTTCAAATGGTGATGCTGAGAGAGACTTTTTTGTTGAACTTTGGGATGTGTCTGGACATGAGCGATACAAAGACTGCCGGTCTCTTTTTTATTCACAGATCAATGGTAGGAGGGGAACCTTCTTGCTTGTAAAACTATGGGAACCTGATTACCTGTTCAAAGATATGCTAATTAGTATTATGTTAGGCAAACTGCGGGATTCATGCTTATCTTAATAGTTCAACTGAAACTTAATGGCAGGTGTAATTTTTGTTCATGATCTTTCCCAGAGAAGGACAAAAACAAGTCTGCAGAGTTGGGCTGTCGAGATTGCAGCAAATGGGACATTTTCAGCTCCACTAAGTTCTGGAGGTCCTGGTGGCCTTCCTGTTCCATACATTGTCATCGGTAATAAAGCAGATATTGCTGCAAAAGAAGGTACAAGAGGAAGCAGTGGCAATCTTGTTGACGTTGCTCGACAATGGGTAGAGAAGCAGGGTCTGCTTTCATCAAGTGATGAACTTCCGATAACTGAGAGTTTTCCTAGTGGTGGAGGCCTTATAGCGGTAAGATTTGACGTGAGCGACAATTTAATTTGAAAAAGTAAATGTAAATAACAAAATAATAAACTATATGTATCATACTATGTTGGTTTTTATTGTTGGTCAAGGTCTTTTATCCGAAACATGTGCTCCTCTGAAATGTTCAAAGTGATGCCAGTGCACTGTTTTACATGAATTCAATATATTTCTGCAAACACTTCTATTTATATTTTCTCTGGCTTGCAGATAGTATTATGGAACTATTAGATTTAATTTTTTTTAATGTGTTTATCCCCAATCTTTCTCAGCTTGGATTTGAGCCATGTATCAGCTTTTGCGTGTCTACATCTATTTTTAAACAGGGAGGATGTATATGTGGGTTTTGCCAAGCCCCTAAAGAATTAAATTTGTTATATTCATCCTGACGACCCCCAACTGAACTAGAATTACTTAGTCCTCCCTCAATTATGATTAACCAAGGTTTCTTAAAATATTATGGCGATTACTAGTTGCTATTGTAATCTGTATATGTTAATGGATGCATTAGGATTTCATGCATAACTGAATTTCCTAGGTATCTAGTTTGTTATTTTAGAGAGAAACAGAACTGTAAATTTTTAATACATGACAGCGCCGTTGGTTTATTTGATTTGGTCATATATCGAATTTAAAAAAAAATCTTCCAGAGTTGGATATTGTTTTGCTGCATTTTTTTTACTTTAATCGTAAATGTTATAACATTCGCTACTACATGGAGTTTTCTTTGGTGAGATGTTATATATATAGATGGAAAGATCATTCATCTTGCACAGCTAGATAAGTTCTGCTGATTACCCCTTTTTTCCCTATTGATACTTTTTCTCTATGTTATGTCTAAAATCTTGAATTGGTTAAACATAATAGGCTGCCAAGGAAGCACGATATGACAAGGAAGCCGTGATGAAGTTCTTTTGGATGGTCTGTCTTTTCCTCCTTACGTGGAATGGACCCTTAATGACTGAATTAGTATATAATTTTAATGTTCATTTAATGTCCCTTTCCAGTTGATCAGGAGGAGATACTTTGCAGATGAAATCTCAGCGGCAAGCCCATGGTCTATCCCAGTAAAGAATTTATCGTTGTCTGGTGAAATTATGAGTGACGAAGATCAGTTATACAAAAGTACAAGGTACCACTTCTTTCCGTTGTTGCTGGATTTGTGTCTGTAAGTGTACTAGTTGCTTGAATTAGATTTTGTCTGTAAGAAAATCAAACTTCTCCTCCAAAAGAAAAGCACATTAATTTAAATTTAGTTCACAAATAAATGTGAATATTTGCTGCGACTACCATTGAGAATACATTGTTGCATACTCAATTATATGTTCATTTTTCCTGTGATGACGTTAACCTTCCTCTTCCATGAAAGTTGGCTTTAAAAACTCTCGACTGTAAGGAAGCAACATGATTACTTCAATTCTTTTTTACGGAAATGAAATTTTAATAATACTATGGGAAAGACAAAGGATTTACATTCTAAACCTTACCCTGTTATAATCTAAAAATCTTCGAGCTTGTTTTATGAGAACCCTTTATACCAGTATTCATTCCTTGAAGTAACTTTTATGGTAATCCATCATTATTCTAGTTTTCTAAAATGGAATAGGACGGGTAATGCCGTTGTATTAAAATCTTAGACAGATCTTTGCTGTGTTGCATGTATGACTAATTATGAGGATTTTAGACTACTGTTGTCTACATTGGTTGATGTTCAAATTAAAAATGAGGAAGTAATATTTATTAATAAAAAGTTCCCTTTCTTCATGAAGAGGGTATCCGTAATTTGTTGTAGACGCATCATGAGTAATTTGTTGAAGACAAGTGTGTCTTCGTTATCTTCTTTAGGGTAATGACTTCTAATAGCTGAGTTCTACACTTGCACAAGTTTCAAATGATTTCCAAGTAATTATAGAAAGCCAGAAACAAATACAAAACTGAATTATAAAAAATGTATTTACGTAGATCGACTTGCATGCTTGAAGTATTTAGCATTCTGATTTCTTGTTGATATAATTCTAAAAAAAATGAAACTGCTCCTTTAATAAAAACTTATATGTCATAACTGTGCATGCCGAGGTGTGTGCTTATAAACTACAAAGTAGTAAATATATGGTGTGCGTCTGTCTTCATATATTTTACATATTTTTATTTAATTTGATTAAATTTCTGTATATACATACATGCATATATTATATATAGTTATGTTTATTTGTTTTTTATATATTTTTATTGCATGTTACCAAATCTTTTGATGACTAGAATAGGTTTAAGATTTTGCATGTACAATATCTGTGATATAGCTTTGTTGTATATGCACCCAATCACCGGGTAATTAATTAATTCAGTACCAATATTGCCACCCACGGGCTCACACAATATTAGATATATACACAGGGACAGAACTAAAAATTCAATTAAGGGGGCCTTGACAAGTCACTAGCCAAGTTTCACCAGTAAAATATTTGCAACGGAAGCAGTAATAATAAGTAGTAAGGTATTTAACCGTTTGATAGTACTTATTTGGTCACTAGATATCAAATAAAAGTTGGGCGATGAAATATATAAATAAGTATAACTACTAAATTATTTTCTTAAAATCATCCTGGGCTTAAGCCCAGGGGAGCCCTTCTATAGCTCCCTCTCTGTGTATACATAATATTTCAGCTCATTTACACGGCCGTATATGTTATCTTGTAATATTTATTCTTTAAATTATTAGAGTAGTCAATTTAATATTTGCTTAATGTGCTAGATATTACATTCGTGTAGGGGGTATTATTATACATTTTGTGATTTGTGAAGTTCTCATATTTATGCGATTATGATATGTTCTTGTAACATTTAAGATTTTTAGCATATATTATGGTCCTGTTTGTATGACACTTGTTAATTATTTATTACGTGTATTTTTAATTGCAGTGTCGTAGGTGACCCTTACAAGTACAATGTACTCCCACCACTTCCAGCACAGCGAAATCTTACACCTCCGCCTTCGCTTTATCCTCAGCAGCCCATGTCAACCCCCGACACCAATTACACCAGCATCCCAAGATTCGCAATGACAAGTACTA
The DNA here is from genome assembly GCF_009905375.1 of Apium graveolens. Classification (NCBI taxonomy): domain Eukaryota; kingdom Viridiplantae; phylum Streptophyta; class Magnoliopsida; order Apiales; family Apiaceae; genus Apium; species Apium graveolens. Next base: position 44,416 of record NW_027418554.1, on the reverse strand, counting down.
ACGAGTATAGCATTGCTGCTAGATCCAAGCGTACAGATATTAACGTCTGATGATTGCTTATCATTACTTGAAAGAACATATCTCCTCTGGAAGACAGTAAAATGAGCCATTATGAGTTTCTAAAGTACACACACACATATATGACATTACAGTTGTAAAGTTGATTAAAATAGTCCCCGTGTATTCTTCAGCCTAAGCTATATATTGTTTTGCAATATTGTTTACTTGTGTATATTCGGTTTGATTTATTATATTATATTTAATTTAATTTTTATATTGATGATAACAAATAATAAAATCTATAGAGAAAGATGGTTCTCGCAGCGAGCTAGTCTCTGCTTTAGTTGAGAGTTAGACGGAAAGGCTGCATTTACATTCTTATCTTTGTCTAGCACTTTATTTGAATTTGGCCATACATATCTCGTTACCATGAGTACCCTGCCTTTCCCATTGACTTCGTCTTTCGGCACTCACTTCCAAAGTGTCAACTCATTGTATTTAAAGCACTTGACATTTGGCTTGACTGTTGTGCATCTTCTCTGTTTTCTCGTCGAACTAATGGCACATCCAATGGAATTGTTTCTAGTGCTCCGTCTTTCAGTGACACTGCCCGTTACGTTGATCAAGGAAGCGGTAAAAGGAAAGGTATATATCCTAAGTCATGTTGTATTTGATCTTCTAGATTATGTTATATTATGTTTATGGGAAAAAAATAATTAGGTAAGTTGTAGGTGCTTTTGCTGTGTATTTGGCATTCTTATATATATATATATGATATTCTAGATTTGAGGAATAAGGATGGACAGGTAATTTCGGTTAGATTGATCAGGTTCATATTGCTTTGGTTTAATGTTATGCATTGTTGTCTACTGTCCACAATTTTTTTTAGCATGATCGCATCTTTTTAGGTATTCTTAGTTTTAGTTAAGAACAAGCAAGTCATCTTAAAGCTTTGTAGTTCATTACTGAGCTGAGTAACAATTAAGTCTTCCAACTTCTATACTGAGGTAATTTACACAAGACGAAAAGAAACTGCTGTATGCAACATCAGTTGCTCTACCTTGATATGTAAGAGAGAAGGTGAATAATGGAGACATCAATATGAAATATGAAGGGATGCTGGTTTTCTTGTTTTTCGGTTCCTGGTTTAGTATCCAATTTTGTATGTTGCAGGGTGTAGCAGATGAATCTCAAGCATCAAAGCTTTCAGGTAATCAAGGTTCTCAAAATCGATATTTAGATCTTGACAAATTAGCTGAGGTTTGTCTAGTTTATATAGTTGCCTGTTTCTACTGGTAGTCTAATAATATAATTTTATTTAGTAATCGAAGTGGGATTTTACTAACTTAGGCTCATTTGTTCTGTTGCTTCCTTTGGGACCTTGGTTAGGGTCAACCTTAACAAGGTCATTGACGTTAATTAGTATCCAATTGAGACAGCAAGGTCAAATTAAAGGCACAGGGCCTATTGGTGTTGGAGTGCAGGGTCTTGGCGTCTTGCAGATACCTTTATATTGCTTGGCATGGCATTTGATTCTCTGTATGCATAAGGTTTGTTACCTGTGCTTTTCTCCCAAAGATTGTGCTAAATGCATGAGGTCAAATGTTCATCCTTTCATGTATTGAAGGCCCGGAAGCTGAAGAAGATATTTTTGGGACAATATGCTACCATGCCCTAAAAGCTTCCTCTGTGCTGGCCAAGAAGGAGGTCCTACGAGATACATTGGAAATTCAGTTATTTAGGTATGTTTCAATACAAGTTCGGGCATTTTGCAAGGGTATTTATTGCTTTGGACTCCTTTATTTTTGTCCCTTTTGTTAGAATTTTAGAGCATCTATGACACTACCATCTCGAATTTCGTTGTTTTCAAAAAATTATGAAAACTCAAAAGAGTATTATATTTCAGACTTTTGGGTGATTCTACGTAATTTAACATAGTCCTGGATATGGGGTATTTACACAATATGTTGCAGCGGAGAATGTGTCGTGGTGAGCAAACAACGGAATTTGGTCTTTGGTCACATAGTCTTAAGAAAAGGATTATTTATGAAAGGTGTTCTCTACAGAATATGTTGCAAGTTCCTATTATCTTAAACTTGTACACAAGTACGAATATTAAATTATTTGTCTGTCATCTTGCTCCTTGTTGAACGATTATGCAATGAGATTAATCAGTGTTAAAGGACTTTTTAGTTTTTTCTTGCTGATTTTTTCACCGACTCTCATCATCAATGATACAAGTTTAATTTTGCTATAGCTCTCTTGCTCTTTCTTTTGCTGGCTCTTTGGATCAAGTCTTAAGTTTCTTATCAATTGGTTGAGTTATAATTAAAAAAATACCCGGTATATTTAGAAGTTTCGCATAAAAAAGTAATTATTAGAAAAGTTCAAAAATAATAATTTCTAATTATAAAAAAAAACATGTTCCATGGATTTGATAATTTTTTAATGAAATGTGCATAAGCTATATCGGATTTTAAACAAAAGTGATGTGAACTGCAAATTCAGAAAGTAAGTATACAATAATGAATTTTTGATAAAAACGAAAGGGGTGAAATGCAGTTATATCTAAAGATAAAAAAAGAAAAAAGAAATGAGCATTCATTTGTGTTTGATTTACGTAATTAGATAATATAAAATCGAATAAACAAAGAAAAGAAAAAGGAGGTGATTCAAATTTGAGAAAACAATCGGGGCGTAAGTTGTTATTGGTGATGGGAAAAGGGTCACATAAGTAATTTAGAATTTTATTATTTCCTGTTTAAGTTTAAGAATAATGCGACTAGTAGTACTCCCTCTTTTTTTTTATTCCTCAACAATCAAAAGTGCTCCCTCCTCCCATAAGGAGTGGAAAGTGAATCCTACACCTTATAAGCTACTTTTGGCTTATAAGCTCGTCACAACTTATTAATAAATATTTGTCGACCCAACTTATAATTTGAATTCACAACTTATAAGCTGATAAGTGAAAAGTTGACAGTGACGTACTTTTTTCCAACTTATTTTCATTTTTTCACTTTTTTCTAAAGTTTTAATTTTAAAATATAAATTTTAAAATATTTTATAATTTAAGATTCATGAACTAAGATAATTGTATTTAATAATTATTTGTTTTAATTCATTTAAGTAAAAAAACTTCTGACTAATAAGTAAATTTATCCAAACGGCACTAAAGCCTCCAAACATTCCTCAATCTCGTCATTTGACGCTGCCTTACAATTAGAGCGGGCAATTTGGTACACGACACGTGAACACGACACGAAAAATACGAATATGGGTTTTAATTTTTGGTACACGAAACACGAATGTACACTAATACAAAATTACACGATAGATTTAGTGTCGGATATGGGTTTCAATTTAGGTACACGAAATTACATGAAATAAATATATTTATAAATTAATATATATAACACATGCATATATTTATGTATATAATATAAATATAACATAAACATTTACAAGTTTTTATAGAATACTATGTAAAAATATATATATTTATATATACACTCTCCATATTTCATTAAATTATACGTTTAAATAGATTTTTTTATATATGATATGTATATATTTATTATATTAATTTTTAATTTAATATACTCGAAAAGTACACGGAAAGTACACGACACGACACGAAATCATTTCGGGTCAGATATAGGTTTCATGTTTACGTACACGAAACACGAAACTAGACGACACGAAAGTACACGACACGACCCGATTGGCCGCTCTACTTAATATCCTCTTCGTTGATCGTTTCTTACCCCTAAACCGCATCATTCTCGTCAACTTGCGCAACATCAATTTTCTTGAACCGCCAAAATTTCTTCTGAAGCCCCATTATCTTTCTATTTTTTTCCATCAATTCCAATTTTTCTTTTAGAAACATAATCATTTTCTGTTTTCTCCCTCTATCAGCCTCCGTCTCCCTCTCTATCCTTCTCTTTCCTCTTCTCTCCCTCTCTCTCTCGCTCTCTTTCTCTCTCTCGACCTCTCTCTCGCTCAGCGCATGTGTGTCGTTAGTACTACTAGGCTCGCTATTTTATTAAACAGGAAATAATAAAATGCTAAATTACTTATGTGACCCCTTTCCCATCACCAATAACGACTTGTTTCTATTTTTCCATCCTGTATTTTCTTTTATAGTAGCGAAATTTAATTATAATATTGTCATTAAAGTATGATCCGAGATGCACGTTAACTTTTAAATAAAAAATTGTGTATTTTTACTCATTAATTACAAGTTTCGTACGCTCCATTGCTAAATATTTTTTTCAATACTATATTTTTTTTGCCAGTGTTGTACGCGTTAATCCTATAATTAGTTTTTCAATAAATTATTTAAATTTACTTGACATTTAAATATTTTGTAATACTATCATTGATATTAATTAGTTTATAAAATCAAATTAGTTTAATAATTTATATCGGTTATAATCTTATATCTTGTGATACTAATACTCTCTCTGTTTTTTATTATATAACGTTTGACTTTTATGCACACACTTCTAAGTGCTTTGACCGCATAGTTATAATAATAATTTTTAATTTTTTCTTTTTTTAAATAAAAATATATAACTAAAATTTTAATTTACAAAAAGAAAATTTTAAAAAATATTATTTTATATATACAGTCAAAACGCTTGGAATTGTGTGCAATAAAATCAAACAACATATAAAAAAAATTGAGGAGTAATATATTATAATTTTACACAAAGCTCTGTCATAAACATGTTATGACTAACTCATCTCAATCCAAAATCACATTCAACCAACAACATTTGAATCAACCTTACATGTTTTGAACTCCTAAAACTTGTTATAAATCACAAAAACACCAACTACGTCCATGTGTACTCAATGACATATCTCCATATTTGTTCAGAATTCAAAGCTCATCATGAGAACAAGCATCTCCAGTGCAATGCTTCTTTGACACCTTCTCCTTTGTCTTGTGCACCACATCCTCCACCGCGCTAGCTGCTGATTTCGCGGTCTCCTCCACCGTCGATTTGGTCGATCCTACACTCTTCTTCACCGCCTCTTTCATCCATTCTTTTGCCCCTTCTTCGTCTACTTCTTCTTCAATCTTTGGCCTGAAACTGAAACTCATTCTCATTACTTACCCCACATTTTTCACTACAAACTGTCTCAACTTACAAACGCTCTAAAAAACAAAACAAATTAATCATTAATCGCCCAGTTTAACAATTTTACTGGCTAACTCAGATTTTATATGTATATTTGTATCAATATATAGCTGAACCAATCGATATACTTCCAAAAATAATTAACAATTATTTAAAATGAACTGGATTTAAAAAGACCATATTCATGATCTAATATTATTATTTTAACACTCCAATGAGTCGAAAACCCATTTTTGGATAAAAAGTGAATCACGGGTGTCCCCACCACTTCCCTCACTCGAAAACTTAAACTCGGATACCATGTCGTGAAGACTCCTTTCAATATTTTATATTATTACTGTAACAGTTTTGTCATACAGTGATAAGTTCGTTACAAACAAACTGATGTAATTGGAAGCAGAAGGCAAAAATAATTCTCCTTTTAATGTTAGAATATAATATAGATCCGTTTAAAACCTTCCTCTAACACCTTAATATTTTAGAGTCATCGATAACTCAACATGTAACTCATATGATAGCGTTTTAGTTAAGTTCCCTGAGGTAACCTCAAGAACCTCTAATTTTACGAGAAGCAAAAAGATGAATAACAGTGGTGGGCTAGAAATCGAAAACGTACTCGAGATTGGGAGGGAAAAGTTGTTGCTGAACATCATTGATGAGAGATTTAAGCTTGTGCAAAGAAGACATGGAGGAAGCTGTAACTATACCATACACATCTCTAAATCTATCAGAGATGCTTTGTTTTCCTTGCTCAACTGCACCTGTGGAGGCCATTATCTGAGGTAATATTATGATTAGCGAGAATATGAACACAACAACATTTCTCCTTGATTTTTCCATAACCAGATTGTTTTTGCAAATGTTTCATGAAGATTTGTAAAATATGTTTCTGTACATGTGTTGTGATAAAATACGATGATTGTGATAGATGTTGCTAAGATGGTGATGTGTAAAGAAGGGGGGACACGTGGAGGATATATCGTGTAGCTAGGCGGACTGAAAGCTGAACTTTTCAAACACGTACCATGAATTTAATGAATAAACATAGTACCGGGTTTGTAGTGCTGTCCGTATTTATCCTAGATTAATGTTCTGGGTCGTGATGAGATGATTAGGCATGTGTTTTTTTATATTGGTTATTACATCGAGTTTTAGTAACGTGTCCTCATCCTGCACTTCCACGTGTCAAAGAATAAAAGTTTCTGAGACTATATATATTTTTTTCCTGAAATTCGAAAATTGACTTTTACTTACGGTGTTAATTGTCGACCAAACTTATAATTGAATTTATAACTTATAACCTAATAAGTTAAATGTTATTAACGACATATTTTTTTCTCAATTTACTTTAATTTCTTGCTGATTTATTAACCTCAGTTTTAAAAAATATATTTTTAAAGGTTAATCTAACTTAAAATTCAGGAATTAAGATAATTATATTTAATAATTATTTTTTTTAGTTTATTTAAGAAAAAAATATTATGACTTATAAATAAAATTATCCAAACACTTATTTAATTTATAAGTATTCTTCTACTTATCACTTATATTTATTTTAAAGTTTTTTCACATTTTCATATTACAGTGAAAAAAATAGATAAATCTTACTGAACATTCAGGAGGATTTGGTGGAAAATGCTGGAAAACGAGATTTTGCATTTTAAATTACAATACCAGTATTTTAGCATCAATTAAAATGATTCATTTCCACAATTCCAGAGAGTAGTAATTTGCAGCAATCTTCAAGATATTCCAACAGTCGAGACGATCTTCAAATTTAATCTACATGTTCTTAAATTTTTATAGCACTTAAAGAGAAGGGTCAAAAATGAGATTACACACAAATGAAACCACTAATACTACACTGGGAAACATAAAATGAGTGTTCATCTGCACAAACCTCCCCACCCCCCCTAATGAACACCTCGCACAAAGTAACATAGAATAATACAAACGGCTGCTCTGCTTACATCCTTTTCCTCAGAAAGTGAAAAAATTTCTTACCTGGTTTGCAATGTTCAGGGTTTATATGTATATCGAAAAACTCTACAGATGCTACTCCCCTTGCAGCATGACAGCCTCTTTTGCTACAATCCATTCACCGACTCTGGAAGTTTCTTCCCCGGGATTCGAACAACTCTAAGGATAAGAAGAAACTCAAGGTCATATATACAATTTATGAACTGGAAACTGGCATGAACAATGCTCAGAATATGTCGTGATTCTAATGCATTATGATATTGGAAACTTACGTCAGAACAAGTATATATAAGTAGGGTCATCCAGTTCCAATTCTCTAAAGTATAATTATGTTTAGTTGTTGCTTGCTGTAAGAAATATAATAGCGAAGGCATTAGCTGCATTTCGTAGTGTCTGGATCCACCACAGAGCTCACATCTTCCGGGATCTCTGAGCTCTTCAGCAGCCAGTAGAGGCTTTCCACCATACGAATATCTGCACGTTTAGTAGCATGAAGTGTAAAAAGGGTTAATGAGAATGGCACCATGTACAGTACTCTAATCCTGTCTTGTTCTTAACACTTCTGAGGTAATTGTAGATCCCTTTAAAAGTCCAAATGACAAAAATGTTCTCTAGCATTGTAGTATTGGTAATAGAGGTCAAGGGTTCGAGCCTCACGGAGGGCATGTGTGTGAAGTAGTTAAATTTCTGTTACTGAGCTTAATCAAAATCCAAAAAAAGGATGACAATAATGAGGTTCAGATTTATAGAACTCACAGATCTAAAGCAAGTACAGAGATCAATAGAATATTGTTACAAGTGCACAAGTAAACTTCGCAAACAAACAAAAATAGTAACGAAGTAGATGGACTCGCTCACAGTCTACAAAAAACTAAAAACCCGTAGGATGACAAAATGATCGTAACCCAATTTACACTCTTACCGGATTGATATAAAGCAACTAATTTCAAAACTCTGGAACAAAGTTTTTTTATTTTTCTAATCAGGAAGCAAATTACAAGCTAACTATTTCTTACATATGTTTGTGAGCTTTCAAAAGTCAATTATGTAGTCTAAAAGTCATACAACTTGGAACAATATATTTCTAAAAACAACAGCGACAAAGTTGGTAGTAGCAGCATGTAGGTTGCAAAATCCTGTGAAGCTCTAGACAACCTAATTATTATATTTAACCTTCTAGCGAGTTACATTTTACTCAACTACCAAAAGATGTTAAAAAGCTAGCCTTGCTATGCGTATAGTAGTACTTCAGTTCCCTTACCTGAAGCATTGTTCTGGATGTGCATCTATTCGTTTCTTGAATTTCAGGTATGTCCTGCTAGCATTTAAAGCTCTATCATATTCATACGCCTCCTGATCCCATATTTCTTGTGATGCAGAGTCATCAGGGTAGTCTTGGTTGTCCTTAATAGAAAGTGCTGTATAGCTCAAACAAACCGAGGCAACATCTTTCTGGATTGTCTCTTCAAGAATATAAACATAAAAGCAAGGCAAAACTGCAACAGATGTAAACATAGTTATACTATAAGATGAAACCGTAGCCTACTTAAATTAAAAAACAAAGTTACTGGTAAATACTCCTATTAATTACAAGTATCCTGCTGTAACAAGTAAAAATAATCACGTGACAAAAGAATGCAGGCATTTTCCATTACTTCCACTGTTAACTATTCTTAGTTTGAATCCTTCAGAGAATTAAGGGAGAATTAACGCGAATAGGAATCTTCCCTTTTTTTTGTCAACATCAACAGTGATGTACGTTAGCAATTAAAGAAATAATAAAGCCCTATATTCCATACTAACATGCCGCAAACAATTATGACACTTCTGCCAAAATTAGGGACAAATCCCCTTCAACATTTCTGCCAAAATAGTTTGACCACATGATTTATACACTAGAATTGAAACAACCATCACACTCAACTACTACTTAATTACCGCACTTTTAATCATCCACATTAGTGGCTATCTCAGAAGAGTTAATATATTTGTTTGCTGACCCACCTTGAACCAGAGCATCGCCATTGTTTACATTAGCGGCAGCATTCCCACCTGCAATACCTTCCACAACTTGCAAATCAAGATGTATCATGTTCGCATTTTACGATATATCAATACCTACAACAACTAGCATTTACACAATCACTGTCGCCACCTGCCACCGCTAAAAAAAGGCATCATAACAATAATTTGTTCTAAGATAAGATAATTTAGCAGGCATATCTCAACCAGATATACAGATATGACCTACTTTGGAAAAACAATTTCACAGTATTTGGTTTTAACATGCACCTCTATGGGATTCAAAAATTAAAATTTGCTGCCAAGTATATGCTTAGATATGAGCCAAACCACTGAATTATGCTCGAGTCTGCTTAGGCTTGGAAGTATTGGAACCATACATTGTCATAAATTCTTGTGATTGTCTACTCGGCTGAGAAAGTTGTGTTCAATGAAATTTCAGATCAAGTTATTTTTGTACTCTTGGCTGCAGTGTAAATTTAACTTCTTCCTCGCGTAATTGTAATACCTGACTAAATTGTAGCTCAATAATGGGAACCAGAGACCACTTGCATGTCACCTGATAACAACTGGTAATAACCTACCATAGAACTACCATACAGAGGTACATACTTAAACATAACATAGTTGAATAACATTTTTTTGGAAAGATAAAATTACTAGTTACAAGTTCTTTCCCATGAAGCACAATATGTACCTGTTGTATCTTTGGAAGCTAATTTTATTGTTTGATTAGTGGATGAGGAATCTATTATTGCCTCGTCGTGATGAGGAAGGCTTTCCTTTTTAGAATGAGAAGCCAGGCTTGCAGCTTCAGAAAGTGCCTTGCCTAACTCCTCTAGATCTTCATCATCGTCATTCCCTTCATCAAAGGACCAAAAGTCATCCCGCCAATCAGCATTTGAAGGTTGACAAGAAGCATCAGGTAAGAGCACTTCCTCTACTCCAAAAGATTCTGAAGTCCTCCTACTGCTACATCTTTGAACACGTATAGCTTTCCAGCTGCTCGGATAAATTATAGTCAACAGGGCATATTGTGCATTCTTTTATAGAAACAAAGTTATAGAGAAAATAAAATATAACAACAGAAATTTGGGAATGAAAAGCAAATCATTTTAATGACAAACACGTTCCTACTGAGAGATTACAGACATTGGAGAGGGAAATCAAAATATATCAGAAATAATTAATTGACTTGGGGAGAAGAAACATAATGTACAAAGATAATGATACAAGTGTGGTAAACAATTGCCGATATTGACTATTTCATATCTCTTTAACTATATATCAGAAAATAAATTTATTAATAACGATTATCTGGTTATTAGCCCCATTCCCTTATATATATATAATTGTCAAAAGAGTTAGTAAATTCTTTGGTTATAATTCAGAAAAATAATATTGAAAGACCTTTCAGGGTCGCCCGCGCATGTTGCTGATGTACATCCAAAAACAAAGATTTGACGTTCTTCAATTGTCAAGGTCTTAGTTGATACTGGAGCATAAATCTGAAAGTTAAATTCAAAACAATAGAGAAAGTAAAGAAATGAAATCCATATCATCAAAAATAATACACGAATAAATTTCCATTATTCAAACCTGCGCAACTAGCAATAGACTAGTTCCACATGACGTGCACACACGCAAATTGTGTGGGATGGCCATATCTGGAACGGGCCAATCCTGCAAAGAGTATAACAATTTAAGTATTTCAAACAATTCATCCACTAACAACACGATAAGTTGTCATATTAGATGAAACTACTTACTGGAAGTCCACCAAATTTTGTCGTATAATGGTCGGATGCTTCATAAAAATCATCAGCCCACGGTCCTGGCATGCCTAAAATAACTTGTTCCATATCTTGCTAAGCTAAGAACATAAAAAGGTGAAAGATTTAATTTAATTCGAACGCAATTATACATTGTGAAGTAATGCCAGTAAAATGATAAAAACTCCATTTCGAAAAATTAGTTGAGTAAGGTAATTAGCAAACATATAACAACTAAATAACAAAACTTACACACACAGTTCAAATTAATAGAGTCTAAAAAGATGTAGATGTTTTTAAGCAGAAAGTAAATGTATGTGATTAGTTTCAAATGCAAGCTGTTAGAGCATCTCCAACCATATTCACCTGTTAGGTAAAAAGTCTAGGTGGCAACATGATTTAGATATTAGTTAAAAAGTATACCACTCCAACCATTAGACTTGTTAGCAATAATTTTAGATATCCTCCATCCCGTCTTCTATATTTGTTGATCCTCTAACCATTAGCTAAAATATCCACATCAGCTTTGATACCTTATTTAAAACTTAACCTACTCTGCATATTAATATATACATATATTTATATTACACTTAATATATATATATATAAATCAAAATATATTAAAATTCTTATTTTATATTTAATATTTTAAACTTTATTATATTTATTTTAATATACAATGCAAATTTTATGAATACAAATAGAAATAATATAATATAATATAATTATATATTTTATATTGTATATATATAAGTAATGTTTATTAATTATGTTTGATTATATTTAAATATGTTATTATATTTCAATTGAAATAATATTAAATTGATATTATATTTAATATATTTTCATTAAATATATTATTTATATTTTCACTTGTATTTAACTAAATATATACTAAAATTATTTTAACATATAAAATTTTCATATATATATATATATATATACATAGTAAAAAAATAATTTTATTGAAAATAGCTAACCATTATACCTAGTAGCACTGGAGTAAAACCTCTTATAGATTCAACAAATTTTTAGATAATGATCATTTAGCTAACCATTTTAGCTATTAGCCTTGGAGATGTACATGATTAATTAATGTATACAAATCACATTTTTATACTTAGTTGCATAGCACAATTAGGAAATATATAATCACCATTCAACAACACACATAGAGAGAGGGAGAGGGTGGGGGAGAGAGAGAGAGAGAGAGGGGGGGGGGAGGGAGAGAAGGGAGGGAGAGAGAGAGAGAGGGAGAGAGGGAGAGAGAGAGAGAGAGAGAGAGAGGGAGAGGGAGAGAGGGAGAGAGGGGGAGGGAGAGAGAGAGAGAGTACCTTGGGGAGTCTGGCTGGCCTGATGGAGCTGGCTGTTTGGCGGCTATATTCCGGCAGCTGCGGTATTGGGGGGAGATGAATGAAAAACACTTGCTTTTCAATTTCTTTTTTTTTTCTGGAATTATTTATATCGTCAAATCAAAATATATTAAAAAATTATCTCTTAAACTAATAAAGTTGAATAATTATAAACACTCCGTAGCGACTCCAACAATCTCATCCCATTCTCTCTATAAATAATATAAATAAATTAGCTCTTAACAATTTAGGAGCCAATTTTACACATTTTTTCCAACTATCCTCCTTAAACTCAATCTCTATTCATTTTTTAGTAGTTAAGTACATATACACATATACAAAATTTATTATATTGAGTACACGGGAAGAGAGAAATTATTATTTAACTAATTTAAGAGGGAGTATCACTCCTTATTGTTGAGAAAGCATTCGAAGATATTTATATTTTGAGAAGTGTTTAGGAGCTTGTTGGAGATAATTTTGAAATTCATTTCTTCAAAATTTAACTTAGGAGTATAAATTAAGTTATTGTTGAAGTTGCTGTTATTTGGAGCCTCATCAAATAATAAAATTAACATTATGCTTGTCTTTACAGGAACAATTTCAATTTTTTTAATAAAAATAATTTATTTATTTACTGGAATTAATGTCCAGGTTCGATTGGGGGATCAACTGATTTTGAAGATGCACCGAAGTTTAAAACATACTCTCCTGTTTTTTTAATTTATCGTTTTAATTTTTACACATTTTGTATTTTAACCGCATAATTAAAATTATCATTTATAAATTTTTTTTTTGTAAATAAAAGTAGATTACTTATATTTTAATTCACAAAAATAATTTTTAAAAATTATATTTCTAATTAACCGATCAAAATATATCAGAATGTGTGCAACAGTCAAAACCATAAAAAATATAGAGGGAGTACGCAATAAATTAAAAAAAATAGAGGGTACTTTTTACTGATTTCAGAATTAGACAAAAATTTAATTCAAGATTTTACTGAAGTTATTTTTCGAGATTCTGGCAATCGATTATTGATAATGCATATTTTCGACAAAAAAATCCGCATCTAAAAATTGCATAGAACCATTCTAAGACAAAAAAATCAGCATCTAAAAATTGCATAGAACCAATCTAATACAACAGAACAAGAAAGTTTGGAATGTATCACTGGTCACATGCTCTACTCCCAACTGTACTACAAAACAAAAACATTGAATTATAAGAATCAATATTCAAGATACAGGGGAGACTGGAATGAATTAATATTTCCCAAGAATCCTCCAGTGTTAAAACTGCATAAACCATGTAGCATGATTTTCAGACAATACAAAGAATATGTAATACCTTATCCAAGCTTTTATTCTACAATTTAATTTGAGATATTCCTAAACGTGTTATATATACATCAACGAGGGTAGCTCGCGCAGGGCCACCTAGAATTTTATACAGACGATCAGCAGTTCTGTTGGTCGAAGGCGAACTCAATTCAGTTATTTCCACCTTTTAGCATTCTTCATTCCCTTGGACTTCTGTTTTGCCTGCTGAAATGCCTGCACTTTCTGCTTCTTTCTAGCTTCCCTCTCAGCCTGGTAATTTTGTACATAGAATTGTCAACTATTGTCACATTAAACTTATATACATCAAACATGGAAAAAAAGATGTCTAGTGGAGGTAATTTTACCTTTGACATTTTGGATTTGGCTTTTGTTTTTGGTGATTTTTCCTCAAGCTCAGCCTCCCGTTCAAGTTCCCTCTCCCTTGCATCTAGGTTCTTCTCTAGATAATACTGTGACATGGAAATTCTTGTCAGTCAAAATCGCAATATATAGCAGAAACAAGTTCACTGTACTTTTAATACATTTTAACCAACTCAGTCCCAGTCTATACAGAAACAAATGTCTGCTCGATTTAGTAAATAGCATCCCCACTAGTAATGAGATTTAGTATACTCACATATGAATGTGTGGACTTGAAATACAGAACCACTAATGGAAACAAGAGGTACAGTAGTCAAAGAATTATGTATATATTAAGGCTAGAGATATTTAGTACACTTCTGCTTAAAATTATGGTAGGTGGTGAAGAGTTCTAAATCTCTGCTGTGGTATTTCATAGGAGGTCAGACTAAGATGACACACAGATAGATGGAAGTACAAAATGAACCAACAAGAGGAGGAAACGGCATGAAACATTCTATATTGTATAAAAGACGATCAGAGAAATTTCCCATATGCTAAACATGTAACTGGTCATTCCATCTATGGTATGCTATGTAGGCATTAAAGCTCAATATTATATATTATTAACTGCTACAATGCAGACTTACATTATAGTCGCCCATATAGTCTTGAAGATTTCCATCCTTCACTTCTAAAACTCTGTTAACTATTTGCTTTATAAAGTATCGGTCATGAGAAACAGTAATGACAGTTCCTTTATACTCCGATATTGCCTCCTAATATTAAAGAACAGCCACAAAATTAGGAAGGAAAAACAAATAATAATATGTGAGACGGCAAAATGTTAAATCACACACACAGAAAAGCAAACAATCACCAAACCTCAAGCATCTCTTTTGTAGGTATATCCAAGTGATTGGTGGGTTCATCCAGAACTAGCAATGTAGAAGGTGTTACCATGAACTTGCAAAAGGAAAGGCGAGCCTGAAAATGTATATGATTCCAGGTTTATTCAGCTGAACAATAGTAATCTAGAGTAAGAGACACTAAACAAAGTTAAGTACTACAGAAATGTCACAGGTGCCTTCTGTGGCTTGTAGTGTTTATGTGCAACCGCATACAGATATTGTATACACTCACAATAAGATAGATGTTCTTACATTTCATCTCTTTCTAATCTTAATAATGACTTTTATGAAACAAAAATGCTCGTATAAGGGCTATGATGTATGACCAAGTAAACAATAGTTCTAAAAAAAAACTTAACCACCAGTTTACCACTTTACCTCTTCTTAACAGCTTACAGGACAAGAATAAAAGTTTGGCTATTTCGCATAACAGACGTTCTTATTATGATAATATGATGTCATATGTAGTTTAATATAACATATTCAATTAACTTGCTCCTGGTAAATTTCTGGAACTTCACCTTGGGTGACATGCATAACAGATGTGAAGAAAGATACAGATAGAAATGAATATGGCTAATAGCAATAAGACTAAACACTCAATACAGTTTATGAAGAATTATTTTAGAAAAAAAAAATACAAAATTCCTTAAGCGTAATCGATTAAGGTAAGGTGACCAGTACATTACATGAATCCGCTTAAAAAGAGTAGAAACAACTAGATCATTACCTTCTCACCGCCACTCAAAAGAGAGACCTTCCTATCAAGCATATCAGCCTTGAAATTACAACGTCCAAGAAGCCCCTTTATATCATCCAGTCTCCAGTCCTCTGCTACTTCCGCTACAGTGTCCAGCACTGTTTTATCTAGGTCAAGTGCTTCAGCCTGAAAATTTGATAGATTATTCACATAAGTATATATTTTTATTTGTAATAGTATAAGAACCCCAGCCAACTGACAAACCTAAATTTACTCTGACTACAAGGTCACATATAAAAATGGTGCTGACTTGTACATGCCTGATTTTGCTCGAAATAGTTTGGCAACACATTATGCTCTCCAAGCAACACTTCACCTCTTGTTGGCTCTGCTAATCCCATTAGTAGTTTAAGCAATGTACTTTTCCCACACCCATTGGGACCAAGAATAGCAACTTTCTCCCCTTTTTCAATTGTTAAATTTGCATTCTTGAAGAGAACCTGGTTAAACAATCAACAAGGTAAGTAGCACACAAGTAAGTTACACATACCAATATTTAGTACTTATCAGTTCTGCTCTTTCTCAAAAGCGAGCTTAGAATTTATTACCTGATCACCGTAGCTGAATTCAAGATTCTTGATCATTGCAACTGTTCTTCCACTTCTTCCGCGCTCAGGGAACCTGATCTTCATTTGTTTCCTAATAAATGGCTTATCAACCTGTTCCTCATCCTGAAGTTTTTCCAGCTTCTGTTTCACACAAGAAACACATATTAGCATACATATAATATATGCAGAAAGTATTCGGCTAGATACTTGTTAAAGTAAATTATTGAGATGGATGAAGACTCGTCGTTCTGCATAGTTTTTTGGTCCTCCCCTCCTCTGATAATAATTCGAAGTTAAGCCAAGATCGAAATCAAGCTCACTTTAGGATATATATGTCGGAAAGGTTACAAAATACTAATACTGCTTCATGAATTGCATGGCTTCAGCCATTTTTTGCAGCAGGCCATTAATAAGTAGAAATGAAAATTAGCTCTCCAATGTACCTTTCCAGCGGATGAGGCACGTCCTGAATTTGCTCCTGCCCCTAGCCTGGTTATTAAACCTTTAGTGTGCTCAATTTCTTTCTGTTGCTTCTCCCATGCTGCAAATTGAGCTTCAATCCATGCTGCCTTTTGGATAATAAATTCAGAATAATTCCCCATGAAAGTTCTGGATACACCCATATCAGTTTCAACAATTTTTGTGCATAATTGGTCAAGGAAAGCCCTGTCATGAGATATAATAACCATGGGCACGTCCTGCTTATTCAGATAACCTTCGAGCCACTCAATGGTGTCAAGATCAAGATGATTGGTAGGTTCATCCAAAAGTAACAAATCTGGATCCTGCATATGTTATGTATTATCCAGTCAAAAACAGATCTCTTATTTATGATGCATATTACAGATGTAGCAAATTAACAAACAATTTTCAATATAGAAAGCGCAATTGAAGTGTGCACATCAACAACTACAGACAACCAGTAGTTTAACACACATCCAATAACAATTATAATTCCACTAAATTTGAAAAAGAACATATTTAGCTCAATCATCAATCGAACATGAATGATATGTAATGTTACTAGCTGCAAGAAAGTCACTCACTCTATTCAGACCAAACTTTCAAAACTAGACAACTCCACATTGCATGCACATAGTCCTATAAGCAAAAAAATTCTTTGATGGAAGTTTCAATATAGTTTTATAAGTTACCACCATAAATTCCTTATATACACCATGTCAATATAACCACAAGTCAACTTTGCTCAATAGTAATAGTCTATAGAGCTCAAATAAGGACACAGCACAAACTTCTACAACCTAAGGAGCCTAACTTATGAAACATTAATTTACCAATAAAAAACACAATCACAAACCTGAAGCAAAATCTTCCCAAGCGACATTCTCATTTGCCACCCACCACTAAACGACGCCACCAACCTATCTGAATCCTCCTCTGCAAACCCAAGTCCAGTCATCAACTTACTAATCTTCACATCCACAACATCCAAATCCACAGCCTGCGCCCGTCTCTGCAACAAATCAAACTCATCCAACAACCTCCCCATCAACTCCAAATCCTCAACAGAACCCTCAATTGCCTTCTGCACCTTCTCCAACCTCCCTGCAATCTCCATCTCCTCCTTAAACGCACTCATAAACTCTTCCTTCACCGTCCTACTCAACGAAACCTCAAACTCCTGACTCAAAAACGATATCCTCATATTCGATTTCGCCTTGATCACATTCCCCGAATCAGGTTCTTCCATCCCAGCAATAATCCTCATTTGTGTCGTCTTCCCCGCGCCATTAACACCTACTAAGCCTACTTTTTCGCCTTTCTTAACTTCCCAGCTAATATCCTTCAACACAGTCACACCCTTATAACCCTTAGTCACATTCTCTAACCTAACCCCAGACGAAATACTCGAAGCACCACTCCCAGATTGTCTATTCCCCCGTTTATAATCGACATTCTCCGAAGAAGAATTCTTCGAAAACAACGATTCTATATCATCTTTCACACTTGTTTCAGCTGTATCAACAGCTACAGCTGATAATCTAGGTGGGTTTTTAGTGTAATTAGTATTTCTAGCATTAAACCCAGCTACGCATTTCATCGAACACTTGGTGGGCATGATGGATTGAGCCGGTATTTGAGTTAAAACTGGCCGGAAACGTTGCCGGAAAGATGGTTTCCGAGCATCGGAGAGTGATGTTCCGGTGAGGAATGATGAACTGAGGTCTATGAGTTGAAGCTTAGTGGCTAAATCCATGGCTGATAGATAGATACAGAAACTGTATGTATGTATGTATCTATGTCTCTTATCTTTCCTTAGCTCATGGAAACAACAAAAGAATTGTCTGTGTGCCTGTTATTAGTACTGTCTGAAATTTAATACAAAAAAATGCTGTAATATTAATTTAAAGATATTTTATTATTTGGAAGTTATTAAGATAGTAGTATAAATTATTTTTAGTAAATTAAAACAGACCACATATTTTTTTTAATTAAATTTATACTGCACCACATATTTTAAGATTGTAAGAAATGTTGATGAGAATTACGTGTATAACTGTTGCGTGACACAATAAACTACTGTACTACTATCAAAATTTGTTACTATTCATTGACCACACGAGTGGTCATAAATTTATGAGATTTCTCACATAAGTTCTATAGAAACAAATATTTTTAATTAAATTTCTTTTCCAGTTTTAATTGTATAGAAGACTTTAGTATAATCTTGTAAGTTAAACGGTACGTTCTACGTCCTCCTTATTTTTTAACGGTTTTTTTTAATATTAGATGTATACTTCAAGGTTATTACGAAATATAATTTTATAATTTATTTTTAACATTTTTTATATAACAATTTAAACATCATATTTTTGTTTAAAAGAAGAGCAAATTTAAAATAATTTAGGTGATTATAATTTATAAAAGATTTAAAAAATATGACGAGTCTTGGTACCCGACATAAAAACCTGGAGGAACGGAGAGAATGGGCATGTCTGGCATCTTAATATCTTACTTACAAGGGTCTATCCCTTATAAACCCGTAATAATTTATCGACGACTATTTATTAATCCAACTTATAAGTTAAAATTTTAATTTTAACTTATAAAACGATAAATTAAATGTTAGTAACGACGTACTTTTTCCAACTATTTTTGATATTTCTCCTTTTTATTAACTTTAATTTTAAAATACATATTTTTAAATATTAATCTAATTTAAAATTCATAAATTAAGATAATTATATTTAAAAATAATTTATTTATTTAAGTAAAAAAAATAGCTGACATATAAGTAAAATTATCCAAACACTTATATAACTTATAAGTATTAATCTATTATTGCTTTTAAGTCACTTGTTTTTTTTAATTCACAAGTTACCTATTTTAAAATTTTTCAAACGGGCATAATATATATTTATTCAGATTTAAGATTAGTAGTATTCAATAATTAACGATTTAGAGTATTTGTCAATGATTATAATATAAATATATCTTATACCTCGTTTGTTTCGTCAATTACCAGTTATATAGGAATTTTAACTTTTCCGTAACTAAGTTAGAATTACAAATTTCAAGTTAATTAAAAAAATCTGTGTTTGGTTTATTATTATGCAACCATAAGTTACATAGTTAAATTTGGTGAGTAGTTAATATTTTTATATTACTTAGGTAACTACGTTCTAATGTTTTTTGATTACTACATAAACTAAACACCGTAACTCTTTTTTGTTCCTGGAAATTTTAAGTTATATAATTGGGTTATATAAAAAAAACAAGGTCCTAGATATACTAATAGTAGTTCTAGTAGTAATCGATATATACCGATTTATGTGTCGACGATATGGTTGTAAAAATCGATAATCGTTAATAATTTGTTTAGATATTGATTAGGGATTAATCGACAAATCGAAACAAAAAAGGATATATTTAAATATTTTAATAATATTTAATATATTTACCTTATTTGTTATGAAATATATAATTAAAAAATAATTTATAAATATCAATCGAATTTTAAAAAATAGATCGGACAAATATTTTTTAAAAATTAATCAGGAATTTTTTTTAAAATCGAGAATTTTTAGAATAGTGGTTGAGGATTATAATAAGAAAATATAGAGATAACGCCGGGGCCAAACCACACGTTCATATTTGTGGTTCAGGTTCTGCGGAGAATCTTTTACAACCAGTCTTGTAATGCCACGTGTACTGTAAACACCTGGTACTCTATTTAGCCACGTAGGTCACAGATTTTATATCTTCTTATTTTTTTTATATTTCCATCTTCTCTCCCCTTTAAAAACAGTAATTAATTTAGTTAATGAGATTTCGGAAATCAGAACAAAACGGATAGTTTAGATGTCGATTTGTGATTTATCCTACGATTTTTAAAAAATTGGATAATGTTTTGGTGATGTTTAAAAAATTGGTCAATTTCTACAAAATAGCCTCATACTCTAATAATTTTTTTTCAAAATTATTGTTTACGTTCAAGTAAATTAAATTACTCATGTAATTATAGTATCATGCACTCATGGAGTTCTAAAAATCGACCATTAATTGGTGATTAATCGCTGTTCGGTAGAAATCGAACTTATTAAGCGAAAATCGGGTATTATTTTTTACAAAAATCGGTCAAAAATCGGATTAATCGATCAACAAATATTCAGAAAAAAATAAAAATAAAATATATAAATTTGTAAAATAATTACAAAAATAATACTCCATCTGTCCCATTAAATTTTATACATTACTTTTCAGCATGCTGTTCAATGCTCCTTTAAAACATAACTCCACAATATTTTTTTTAAAAAAAATTTCTGAATAAAAGTTTCATGTTTAAACTTTTATTAAAAAAAATAATATGAAACTATACTTTATAGAAACCTCGAAATACGTGCAAACAGTGTATGTATAAAAATCAATGGGACGGAGGGAGTAATCTCGTATACATATTTACTATTTTAAATGGTTAAATAATAAACTTTCTTAATTTTTTAATCTTAAATTGACCTCAATTCATAAATTAAATTTTAAGAATTGTGTTTACTTTAATAATATTTCATATTTTAAATTTATTTGCATAAATATTTATAAAAATTATATATGTATAATTAAAATAGTAAAATAATTACATGTATTATAAATTATAAATAAAAATAATATTAAATTAGTTCCGATTAATAATCCTATTAATCATTCCGATTAATACCCGATTTCCCGATTACCCGATTAGTCCTCGACGGTGCTTTCACCGACTCAGCCCGATTCACCCTAGTGTCATGAGGCCCAAGACCTGGTTGAAATTGTCCAGCAGTGAGCAGATCAGTGCAATCAATACACAATGCAAGAAAAAAAATATGGCGGCTTTGCAAGGTGCATTTTACATTTTAAAGTAACTAGTAAGAAATGAAGTGGCTAGAATGCTAGATACTCAGGCCAATGCGGCTTGGAAAACAGAACTGGTCTAGTATCAAATGTGCAACCTTCTGAAAGAGTGGAAGAATTCAAGAATTACTCGATATTTCTGCGAAGAATTGTTTGATGTGAATTCAAAGACTTGTTAGCATTGTGGTTAACATGAAGAAATAGTCTAGGGGCCATCAGTAAAGTATGTGTTACTCTGGTTAAGAGCGCTCATTGGGGCATGTTGGCGAATGATCACTATTGTTTTAGGTGGCATAGTTGAAAAATCGGAACCTTGGTCTGAGAACAAGCAAGCGGAGAATGTACTAAAGATTGCAGAATGTTGAGCTAACATGGAGAAGCAAGCCACAAAACTGGAGGAGACGTCCTAGAAGGGAGATTGGCCTCCGAATCAGCTTTGAAAGGAAACAACAGTCGTAGGAGTGGTTGTTAAAGTTAGTTTAGTATCTGATATAGAGAATGGTGGGCTTGCTAGTACTTCCAAGAGTTCCAACACAATGCAGCAGAAAGAAGGAACAGAATTGGAAGCTCTGCTGCTTGAAATGGATACTGAGACGACGATTGAATTGGATTTATCGAGTATTTCCCTATTCTGCAGGATAAGTTCTTGCTGTAGGAGGTTCTCTCTCTGCTAATTTGCATTAGGTTATTTTGGTCGATGCCCTTCTCTACTGAGTAGTCCATCTAGAACCTTAAGACGTTAGAGAAAAGCATGAACATGATCTTACCATTGTCTACTAAGCAGTCCATCTAAATAAAATCTTAAGACGTTAGAAAAAGGCATGAACAAGATCTTATACTCTTTAACACCCGGATCTGCTTCAGTTTCACTATGTACATCAGTACATGTCTAGAAGAAACCATATGACATCCATTAACCATGCATCATTGAATTACTGGTTTCAAACAGTAACTAATACTTAGTTCTATAAACATAATAACATGAGTTCAAGAGAATTCAAGTCTGATACAGTATGCTGCACCACAAGTAATCCATGTTATCAGATCTTTTGGACTCCAATTTTTTTTTACAAACAGGAACAAAATCGAAATCGAAACAATTCTCAAACTTAAAACATTTTTATGTTCCAAATATTCTCAAATACCTTCTTTCTATTCACGGGAATAAAAAACCTTTTAATTCCAAATTTTTCATACAACAATCCTTAAATAAATGTAAAAAGAAAAATGTAACATAGTCTGTAAATAACATAGCCTGTCTTATGTGGAGGTTTAAACCTCCTCTTTGATAAAGAAGTGAACTTTCCTCTATAATTTTAGTAATATATTTACAGGTGTAGTCTATACTGCTCTTTACGGATAAAAGATTGATGTAGTGGTTGAGATTTTGATTTCTCGAAAAGAGGTCAAGCATCTTACTCGTGACGTGTGTGCGGGCTTAGCAATAAGAAGAAAGGTATTGCTCTTTGTTTTTCGTTTTATTTTTCTTCAAAATATGGCTGCTTAAGTCTACATTCTTTTAGTTTATACAAATGAGTCAAATATTGCAGGCCACTGATGCCTGCAACTGTGTAACTGTGTTATGCATCATAGTTCTGACTGTACCAAATATATGTTTCAATAATATCATCATTTCTCTTTCGGCGCCTGAATGAGAAATTAAAAAGAATCTCAATACACTTAAACTTTAATAATTATAAGAGAAAATATTCATTTGTCGAGATCAAAAGTACATTATCACAGTCCCGTTATCTAAAAATTTATAGAATTATTTTTAACAAATTTAAAATTTTCATTTCATAAATTATTATTTGTAACTTTTACGGGAGGTTAAAAGTTCGATTTCTAACGTGTGCGTGCAAAATCAATTAAAAAAATTTAATAATTATTTATATAGTTGTATTATATATATATATATATAAGAGAAAATACAAAAGGATATGGTGTAGAACAGGAGAAGGTCATAGATAGCAAGTTTCCAGAAATATCTCTGTCATTCAACTGCTTCACTTGTACAAATATCAACTTGTAAATCCACAACAAGTAACTCTCTCTCTCTCTCTCTCTCCCTCTCTCTCTCTCTCTCTCTCTCTCTCTTCATATCTTTAAATATATTTAAATAGTTAGTTTCGTATTTGCAGATTAGACATACACAAG
The DNA here is from genome assembly GCF_009905375.1 of Apium graveolens. Lineage (NCBI taxonomy): Eukaryota > Viridiplantae > Streptophyta > Magnoliopsida > Apiales > Apiaceae > Apium > Apium graveolens. The sequence goes on along the minus strand of NW_027418554.1, from coordinate 20,730 downwards.
GCATCTGTACTCCATCTTCAGTTCATATGGAAGATCATAAGCAAGTAAGATTCTTGATCCTTCTCTATTTTCCATGCTCAAATTTGTATTTTTTTTGCTTTATAACTTACATATGTGATATAAATTTAATATTGCAATTTTTCATCTTCCATTCTTTCAGTTCATGCATGAATCTTGATTATGCTATATGTTAATATAGATGATTCCCCATAAATTTTCTTTATTGTTAATTTTTTGCTAAGAAAATGAACACAAGTCAAGGAACATATAAGTGTGTTTTTGAGACTGGCCTAATTAAGTGGATGTCATGTCATGATCACCATCTTGACCATTTATTATATTTTAAGTACACAAGGTCTACATGAAGCTTGTGTATATCCTAGTATTTATATGTTTTCTGGGAGGTTTTTAACATTCTTAATACTCCATTTGTCAAGATTCAAGCCTGCAATTAATATCAGGCTAGGCTAATCACAGACACTGGCTCTATTAATATGGTTAAATACTTCATAGGTTTGACTTAAGCTAGAATTTTCTATACATAACATCCAGTCCCCCATTGTAATATATGTGACAAATTTGTTCAGAAAATAGGCTTTTTATTACCAAGTGCGCCAACAAATTAATCATGATCTTTCGGGGGCTGAGGGGACAGAGTGAGGTTTGTGGATAGACTTTGGTTTTTTCGATTTCGACATGATTAATTATCTTTGAATTTTTGTTTAAAGGGGTTTCTCAAAATTTAATATGCTAGAGAATCTATGTGGTACATTTCATTTGATTACTTCTTAAATTGTATAACTTTTTGGTGGTTCTTCATTAGATGTAATGAGAGCTTGATCTTGTGTTGTTTGTAGAAAAATGAGCCATGGCTATCGGTGCCACAGTTTGGTGACTGGGATTCGAAGGAACAAGTACCGGATTACTCTCTAGATTTCTCAAAGATTAGAGAAATGAGGAAACAGAATAAGAGGGATGTTTCCAGAGCCAGTCTTGGAAATGAAGAAGAGCTCATCTCTTCCTCCACTAACAGCACTAAACCGAGCAAAGTCGACACTGTTCATGATTGGAATCAGGACCACTCTCCAACTGTAAGTTTTCCTGGTTTTTGCTCATCTCTCTGTGTGTTGTCTAGTAAAGGAAGGGTATGGTTGTTTGTTGTTGCAAGTAATTAAGAAATGTTCAGAAAATTTAATGCCCCTGCTAGGACAAGTTTTTAAGCATTAACCATGTTGACTTTAGAATGTCTCTTCATCTCCAAAACTGATGTGGTTATGAATTTAGTTTTAACCATACTTCTCAGTTGTGGTTTCATGGATGGTTCCACTGTTGCCACTATTTGCCAGTTGGTTACGACTGCTTCCACTTTCGAGTCACAAACATGTCATTTCCACTCAATTTTAAGTGATGATAAGATTGTACATTCAGGTCCCTTGTGTTCTCTTAAATGAACATATTTTATTTACGGCAAAGGCAAAATGGTCTAGGGCAAGCGATTTTTATAACAAACAATACTGCGGTAAACGACCGCGGTATGTGTAAATATTGGCCGCGGTATGTGTAAATATTGGCCCCAATGCATTTACACCAGGAACCCTACCTTACACTTATGGCAGAAAAAGACCGCAATATGGTATGTTGTAGCGTACGATTGCTGTAGACCGGACCCCGTATACCATATATACAACGAATGTTCTCTTTGTTGGCTGTGAAGAAAGGAGTGGGGAACTAAGCAGATTTGGGATCAAGACTGTGGACTTGAATACAAGTACAAGAGGAGTAGGTTGTTCACTTCATTGATTGCACTCCATTGTAATACTTGCTGTTCATAGACTTGCACATATTTTAGATAGCATTGAGTGACTTGATTATGTGTTGGGAGTGATCATGTGAGGTGGTTGGGCAGTTATTGGCATTTTTGCCAACAACTTGAATGATTAATTGATACTCACTTTATCCCATTGAATTCTATACATTATTTTTCGGCACGCTTTTCAATGCTCCTTTAAAGTATAACTCCACAATATTTTTAAAATTTTTTTTTTCTGAATAAAAGTTTCATGTTTAAACTTTTATTCAAAAAAAATAATTTTAAAAAAACATTATGAAACTATACTTTATAGAAACCTCGAAATACGTACAAACAGTGCACGTATAAGAATCAACGGGACGGAGGGAGTAATGATCTGGCACGAAATAAAATGCAAGTTGCTAGCATATCTCGAAACAAGTAGAAACAAGTAGGGTTGCTCATAATGAAGCCATACACAGAATACATCAAGTTGATTACTAATGCATCAAACAACATTATCAGGGGCCATAAGATATAGGAGTGTATCTTGTATCTGGTTTTTATGAAAGGATATATGTGAACATCAAATAAATCATATCAAGACATTTGTATTCTGTTCTAGTATTCACCTGCATTACCTTCAAATATCGATTTTTTAACCAACATTTATGTTTTTGAAGAATATATAACGTTACTATGCTATTGTGACCCTGGTTTGACTGTGGTCTTGTCGTTCTACAGAGAAGAAGAAGCATTTTCAGCTGCTTTAATTGCTGCAGGAAAGCGGAAACTGCTCGGTGAACAATTTTCTGGTGCTCAAGGTTTTTTGTAACGCGATTTGTTTAAGAACAACTACAAAGGTCGTATGTCTTGTAACGCGATTTGTTTAAGAACAACTACAAAGGTCGTGTGTCAGCAGGAATCCGGGGAAGGTCACAGGCCCCTTGATATATTTTGGAACAATGCTGGCAGTATATTCATATCATGGCATATGGATACAATACAATTATGATGGAAATTAATGTTATAGCTTGCGCTAATTCGATGTCTTAAATATGAATTCTCTTCATGCCAGTATACAGTATGTTAAGAACTCAAATTATTTGGTAGTTGAATTGAACTAGTTTAATGTTGTCTGATACAAAGGAGATGAACTATTTATGCTAATGTTCAGAGATCAATTATGCACCTGTAAACATGTTCCGGGCGTGTTTAATTATAAACCTGATCATGAACTTATAACTATTATAAACAAGATCAAGGACACTTATCTAGTTTCTGATGTATCAAGTGTCAACTACACTTGGTTAAGTTTCTGACAAAAACTAGTTATTTCAGACATTCCGTTTTTCAGAAACATTAAACTAAAATGTCGAAACAAGAAGTATTAATACTCGATTCAAAAAAAAAATCCCATAATGCCATGAACACCATCATTCAAATTTACCCAGGTCATGTCAAGGTCAAGCTGAAATTCGTGCATAATCAATGCAAATTGCTAAGAAAACAGAAGATAAGATTCAATAAACTCAAGTCGTCAAGTATTTAACAAAGCATCTCAAACATTTCTTGTTATATAACAAACCTGACATCCTCCAGATGTTTTGTTCAGACTTCAGAAGACAAGCTCTTGACACATAATAGAATAACAGAGCTGAATCGTGCTTTGCTTCACTCATATTGGGGACAAAAAGCTAGAACAAGGTGCTTGACAACATCAAGCCAACATATACTAAATCTAATACTAGCTAAAGATGGGTGCCATGTCCATTACAATGGAGAGTAAACCAAGCCAACACTCTCAGAGTTTAATACACTTTGAAACATGAGTTCTCGATTGTGACATCACACCTTCTTTATAATTTGCACAACGTCTTCGTCTTCAAGTTCATGCTCCTGGTGTACAAAAAAGTTAAAATATATAAAGGCATCATATATATTGTTTGCTAACATCTCGATTACTATGCAACATAAAACAACACAAGAAGATTAAGATAAATAAAGGAAAAGAAGAAAAAAAGGCTACATATATTAAAAACATAATCTTAAACAAATTTCTATAAAATTATACCTTGCCCACTCTTTGTGGTTTGTGCTTTGCACTTGATCCCCAAACCAATGCACTGCAACATTACACAAGAGTTAATTTTAAAAATAATAGTGTGAGAAGAATAATGAATTCCATATTTTGCGTCCTAGTTTCAGGGAAAAGAGCACATTTAACAGCACATGTGTTAGTATTTGAATCGTATTCATCACAAAGAAACAAACCAAGGCTGACACATTGTAAGAACTATAAAGAGAACATTTAAATTTATACAGCACAAATCAAAAGCAACACTTCCTTCTCTTCTTCCGTTGTTTAACTGCAGTTAAGTTTACAGTAATCTATATCAAGATGGGATATTCCAGTACAAAGGAAATTGTCTCAATGAAAAAAAAATACCATCCAAGAACAGAAGTACAATTTCTAGATGTAATATTATCAAATAAAACACTACTCTTAACATCATACCAATTTGAAAGATTACTCCACAAGGAGGATTGATGATAATCGGGTAACTTATAGTGTAATTGAAATTTTAAGATTAATTTTAATTAGATTTTCTTTTTGGATCACAGAATATACCCAAAGCACAATCAACATTTTACAGACATCAGCAAGACGAGAATGACATTAAGAAGAGCACTCACTATTTAAATTGTTTAAGCATGTCCTTGTGGATTCTTGTGCAGAAGTCCCCAACAGTTCTTCTCTTTGATGACAAGATCACTGGGTCCTCATAGTCTGGATTCATCCCCTTCGGCTTCGTGTATATGCGAGTTAAGCATAGATACTCCCAAACCATGTCCAGCAAACCATCAAGATTCCACTCCAAGTGAGCACTGCAACAAATAGATAAACCTATAACTACAGTTTACTAACAGGCAACAAAGACAGTCAACCATGAAGCATCCTCCAAAATCCACCTGAATGGCCGACACTCGTGCTGCTATATTATAACAAGTTTTTAGACATACGCGGAAAAAAATTCATGAACATAGAGGAATCGTATTCCACATGCTATGATTTACAATAAACTTGCTTGCGATGTATTTGCCACCGTCAGCTTAACACCAGGTTTAGCCTTAAACAATGTGTCAAGCATAACCACAACTTACGAAGATATTATCTACAATTGGAATAGGACTAGTGTAAATCAATAATGTAATTACATGAAGAAGTAAATAGTCGGGATAACCAACAGAAAAGCATGATTTATATACAGTATTTCAGTAGAATTTTTTAATATTTGGGGATACTTATAACTATATTTTACTATTGTTACAGATTTGAAAGGAAAAATGTCACATGTCAACACGAGTTTTTCTAGATAATGATTACCTGACAGGACAGTAATGAGGAAGTCTATCCAGAATTTCCAGCTCTTCAAGTGTTATCTGATCTATCTTGTTGACAGCATAAACGCAGGGCATATACACCCTACTACCTTCAATGACATCTATGAGATCGTCAGCAGTAGCATCATATCTAAGGGTAAGATCAGCATTGTGTATTTTATATTCACTGCAAATTGCTTTCACAGTGTCAAGGTCCAGATGTGTGTTGGGTACTGTAGATGTAAAATTTATGCCACCCTTTTCTTTTTTTCTAAATGTCAGGTTAGGGGGTTCCTTGTTCAACCTAAAGAAAGAGGAAGATCATAATTCATAAGTAAAAATTTATGCAACATTATAAAGAAGAGAATAAAAGATAAACATATAGGAAAACAATTGCACAAGTGACAAGTCACAAATTTGCTTTACATCCAAAATTTACAACTCCATATAAGAAAGTCAAACCAATAACAGACCCTGTTCTTGTAAAGAATCATAAATTTCTTATCCTTAAAAAGCAGATCATGAACATGTTCTGTAATAAAAATCGAAATTGCATACTGATTTTAGAAGACCACAAACAGCCTAGCACGCAAGTGAAATGACATCGGTCCTGTTTTGATTGGCCGTCTTGTAATTTTAAATTTTTTGAGACATTCAATATTGTTTGCATAGTTTCATAAGTAAAATGCATTTTAAAAAATTATTATAATATTAATATTACCAGTCTTCCAGCTGCACCCACCCTTGTCCCACTATTCATATAGTACTAAATAACATTTAGCAAGACAGTTCGATAAATACATAAAAAACTAAAGCAGATGAAACACCGTAATACATTATTAAACTCAAAAACCGGGATACCTTATGCCAAACCCCTCAAGTTCTTTCTCAATCAAACGTTTGTGAGTTATTGGCTTGATTGCATCCAGGACAATTATAATACAGTTGCACGTTCTTGCTGTACTGATAACCTGAATAATTAAAAACAGATAACTGCATATGAACCAAAAAACATCTAAAGCAGGGGCAATTTGAAATTCATTCATGAATCATGATTGAAAACTCAAATATCTCTCACAACAAATGTCTTAATTCGGCTTTTTTTATCTCAAAAACTGAAAAAAGAAAAACATGACAAATCAACAGAACAATTACCTGTCTTCCTCTACCCTTCCCATCCTTAGCACCCTCAATAATACCAGGGAGATCCAACAACTGCCATAAATAGGATATCATAGATCAGGATTACTGAGAAATATTAACAATGGCAAGATATAACATTTAAGTATCAGGGGGCCCCGACGATGCCTCCACATTCACAACATGATATATTCATAAAATTCTACAGCTTCAATTGAGAGAAGAACTGAAAGCAAATTCACCAACTAACAAATTTATTCATATGATTTTTTCAATTTAAAAATGCCTGTGCAGTGGAAATAACCAAAACTATAATTTATGTGAAGACGCAACACAATTTTGGCACTAATATGTTTCGGTTAACTAGTGCAAATTGTAATTTAACTTTATCATCAGGTGAATTTAAGTGAATTGATACCTAAAGTTCGAACTTCTGTACATTGAAATTTTTCATGTTTTCTTTTGCATGTTACAGAATTTAACAAGATAACAAACATGAAAACAGATGGTAATCGTGATATTTATATCTAGAAACAGAGTCATGGGACCACCAAATAGTTTACTATGGGTTCTCTGCCATTGGTGGGAGGTGCATCAGTTAGTTAGAGGTATGGGGTACAGGTTCCATTGTCATTGAACAAAAACATCAATATAATAGCATCCAGATTTTATAACTCAAATTTAATAAATTTTAAACAGCATCAGTAAACATCAATAATATCACGAAACACATAGCAAAGTATTACAATGATAATTTGTAACACTTGCAATATATAGTAGTACCTGGATTTTAGCCCCTCTATAAGTTATCACACCTGGAATGCAAGTTAAGGTGGTAAACTCATATGATGCAACCTGCAACCCACAGGAAAAGAAAACACTTTTAGGAAATGCACTATTAGCAGTATTTTATTACACACATTGATATATCAGTTAACACTGAATAATTAGGCACTATATTAACCCCTCTAACCATGTAAAAAAAAAGGGGAGCACATTTTTAACACCTCCAAAATGTCTAGTCAAGTTATAGGCAATATCAAAATGTTACCCTCTCCTAAACTTGCTTTCTCGTAGCTCACCTTGTCTACTCCATTCTCATCTATGAGAGAACATAATGCTAATTATAAGTAATATTGAGAACCGGAAGAGATTCATGCACACTAGAAACTCGGCATGATTTGTATTTAACATATCATAAGCGAACCAAGACAAACCTCATGACATTTATATCTTCAATATGGTGACACCACTAAACTTGAAATGAATTTATAAATTACATGTGAATATACATTATACCAGATCAACAAGAGAAATAAGTAATGGAAAAAAAGCATAAGAAGACGAGAATGCTCTCTTTACACGGAAATTCTTATCAAAAAGAAATAATTTATAAGGAAACAAGGTCGGCATATGATATTTATAATAACCAGTTCCTTATATATTATGGACTGATTTTTTTAAAAAAAGTGATCTTTTATGTACTTAGGACTATAAAGCAAGGATCTAGAGCACACGTTTGATGTGCTTAACAATATCAATGGAAGGTAAATCTCACAATCACATATCTAAAGATCACAGTAATTAGAAGAACTGTGTCTTCAAATGATATTTGAGTTCATCTATTTTTTCCTTTCGTGTTACGTTAGAAACCACAAGATACTGGCGGTGGTATATGTCTGATTCCTGTTATCAAAAAGAAAGATACTTAGGGGATCACTTTCAAGAATTAGACACCTCTGAGAAAGTTCCGGTCAACTTGTTTAAAAGTGTTGATTTCCCTACTGACGGAAAACCCACTAACCCAACCCTCGCATCTCCACTTTTGGTAACATCAAAACCTTCTCCGGCACCACCACCTCCTTTAGTTGAAGGCTCAAGAAGCTCCCGTCGTAGCTTCGCAAGTTTAGCCTAGCATTACAAAAGGATAAACATTATAATAAAATAAATCAAGCGACGAAATGTGTCGCAAAGAAAAAAACTTGTAAGGAACATGTATGGTAAGATGGTGGTCATGTACTCAAAAACATACTAGCTTACTATAAATAGGAGAGAAGAAATTTATGGTATGTAACAGTAGTTGTAGACATTAAGTACTAAATCCAAACTTAGGTAACTAAGTACTCACATAATTAATTATAAAAACGCAGAAAAATCAAATACTTTAAAGGAAGCATTTCCACCACAGCACTTAATTACTAAAAAAAACTTTTTACCAAAAAAGCTTATCAAGAAACGAAAATAGTACACTATTCGCGAAAAAATGTTTTATGCACAATTTGCTTAGACATTAGGGAAATTAGCCCGGGAAAAATATCAAGTTGATCACTCGTTTCGTCAAAATATATCAAGTATGTCATTACTTTCCAGTTTGACTCAATTTGATCATTATTTGAAAATTTGATTCAAATAAATCATCTTCCAATGACTATATCGATACAAAATTTTAAATTTATAATAACTAAGTTGACACAAATTTTCAAATTAGTAACCAAATTAAGTCAAATTGGAGAGTAATGACCTATTTTATATATTTAGATGAAATGAGTGATCAATTTGATATTTTTCCCAATTAAGTTCTAATACATTCACTTTTTTACTCTATGTTGAAGGATGAAAAAGAAAGCATTTAATTGCCCTATCGTAAAAATAATTTTTTTTGTTCCTTGTTTTACATCATTTTGAATAGCTTATGTTAAAATCACATCACATGAAAGGATCAGGACTTACCTTCAGCAAGCCTAAATGATGGGCAGTAGCTTTGTTCTTCTGCGTCCGTGCCATCTAGAGTAAATAAGGAGGTATCATCGCATTAGCATTATACCAAAGAGACAAAGACAATACAAGAAGCAGTATCAACATAACTATAAGATTTTTTTTAAATGATTCTATCACAACTTGCACCACCGACATAATGGACTAGGGGATTACAGAATTAATATAGATATGAACTACAGAGAACCATTTTCAACAAAAGCCAAGGATTATTAAATGCATTGGTTGGTAAAAATCAAGCATTTAATATTCTCTTAGTATATATCAAGTTAGTAATGATGAATAATGCACTTTACAAGGGTATCTTGTTTCTCCTTGTACCGCTACAGGTAATGAGTATATTGATCAGTTCTCCACGAACTTCGTACAAAATATATAGGTTAAATAACAAAGTTATGGGCCTCAGAGATAATAAAAATCTAGGATTTTCAAGATGTGTCTGCCACAAAACTCACGAAATGGACGGAGTTAGCAGAAAGTGATTTGGCAGTAAAAAGAATGATATACCTAACCTCTTTCCAGTTCTATATGGACTATCTAGTGGCTACGGGCTACCTACAGTTAAACGTTAATGAGTAAGAACGCTCTCGGGACTGCAGCATTTCATCCATCCATTTTTCAAGATTACGTATTTAACATTTATATACTTATTATACTCAAAAATTCTTGTCATTAACCGAAAAAGGAATTTTTGCATTTTAATTCGCTAAACCCTAATTATTATCGAATACATTTCGGCAATTAGTTGTTGGGGCTATTAAACATATTCTGCTAGATCATATAAAGCACAGCTCATTTACAACTATAGATACAAAATTTCAATTAGAGATGAATAAATATATAAACACATATAGATAATTAGAGAGGCGGAGAGATATGGGGGAGAGGGAGGGAGAGAGGTGAGGGAGAGAGATAGAGAGAGGGAGGGAGAAGGAGAGGGAGAGAGAGAGAGAGGGAGACGGAGAGGGAGAGAGAGAGGGATAGGGAGAGAGAGAGAGAGGGAGAGAGAGAGAGGGAGGGAGAGAGAGAGAGAGGGAGAGAGAGGGAGAAGGAGAGGGAGAGAGAGAGGGATAGGGAGAGAGAGAGAGGGAGGGAGGGAGAGAGAGAGAGAGAGAGAGAGAGAGAGAGAGAGAGAGGGAGAGAAAGAGAGGGGGGGAGAAGGAGAGGGAGAGAGAGAGAGAGGGAGGGAGAAGGAGAGGGAGAGAGAGAGAGAGGGAGAAGGAGAGGGAGAGAGAGAGGGATAGGGAGGGAGAGAGAGAGAGAGGGAGAGAGAGAGAGGGAGGGAGGGAGGGAGGGAGGGGGAGAGAGAGAGAGAGGGAGAGAGAGAGAGAGGGACGGAGAGAGAGAGGGGGGGGGGAGGGAGGAGACCTCATCTTCAATATCTTTGATTTTCTGCATAACGGTCGACATGGTTGCTGATTGAGTTGAAAACCTAACCGACTGTGTTATTCAGTGTTGTTGAGGAAGAACAGCTCTGTCAAGAAGAAGAAAGAAGCTGCAGATTTGAGACTGGTTTATACGCTGTATTGATTAGATTTAATTGTTGGTTTTTGCTTCATGTCATAACAGCCCAGCCCATTTTATATTAGGCCCAAAAGCAATTCAAATAAATTTCTTCAGCCCAAACACAGTTATTTCATTGGAAAAAAAAGGTGCACTTGCTAAAAAAAAGGAAAAGTGAATATCTTGTTTCAAATTTGAAGATTTTCAGAATAATAAAAAAAAGGAACAACCCAATTAATCTCATCTTTCTTTCTCTGGCGCGTACGCTTCGGGACCGAACCGAATAGACCGAATTATCATATTTTTTTGGATCGAACCGGACCGAAATTGTATTACGATTTGGTCCGGTTTTGGACCGAACAGACAGAATTTTTGAAAATAATAAAATTGTATTAAAATTTAAAATATAAATAAGTTAAAGTGATATGAAGAGTTCTAAAAGTGTATAAATACAATTACAAATTAAAATTTATGATTATAATTTTTAGGATATATGTAAAATATATAACATAAAATTATAGTATTTATGATTTGGTATATTTGATCTATTTGTTGCGACCGAAATATTTTTTACAATAACCAGACCGAACCGAAATTTAGACCGAATTTTTGAAAAATCAGGACCGAACTAAACCGAATTAGCATGGTTCTATTTTTCGGTTTCGACGGCCCTGCTGGCGAGTCTGTTTCTATCCTGCATTTCATTGCCATTTATATTGTCAATCACTTAGTTCATGTTGGCTTGTTGTGTATGCATGTGTGTGTATTAATACATGTCTCTATAATCACAAAACTAAAGATACCAATGTATTTGTTTTAGTCTTGAATAATGATTTATGAATGTTAGCATTGTGTTTGATGATTATTAGCAATAGCATTTCTGTGTAATTAAGATAAAGTTTGAATCTTTGTTGATTTTTTTTATTTATGGAGAATGAGAATTTAGAAAAAAAATCTACATTTTAATAATTTTATGTGTTTCTGTTAGTTGTAGTACAGAATGATTCCAGTTTTGTAATATAAAAAAGACTACTGCTTTTGGGAATGGAATGAGGTGAGAATGACATAAAATTGTACACGTTAATGAGTTTTTGTTCGAAAGTTTCGATTTTAACGAGTTATAATTGTAATATAAAGATTACTTCTTTTGGTTAGAGGGAATGAAATATAGACATAAATATGTACACTTTAAAGAGTTGAATCAAGTTGTATGAAGACCCAAAATTTTTGGAGACTTGGAGACCATGATCTACACCATTCATCTTAATCTAATCTAATGGTGTAATTTTTATTCATTGTATCTGTTACTCTCACCTATAAATACGATATTTCTAATTAGAGAAATGAGTAGTTATCAACGGTACATGCATAACTTTTTAGGGTTTCAGTCACGTGTTTTATCATACCGTACTTCATCAACAATTCAACATCCTGCATTTCAAATTAACAAAAAAAACATCCTGCATTGCTTTCATTTACTTATTTTTTCGTGGACAAGGCTGTAAATTAACAATTATAATTATTTTATAAGTTTTTTTTGTAAATTAACAAGGCTGCATTGCGTTTATTTGGTTTTTTCTATACGTGAAATTAGTGCAGTTAAAATTCTCAACAGTAGGATATGTTATAAAATAAATGGTGATAGCTAGGGTCTCTATAGTCTTTGAAGAATTGACTGATGTCTTGGTTTTTGGAGAGGCATATCAAGGCTTATGTTTTATTGAATTGATTTTGATTTACTACTTGTAGGATTTTGGAAGAATAAGTGTTGAGTTGGTTGTGGTGCATAGTGACGGTGAATGGAGGCTAAAGGTTCACAATGCTTGCAGTTTTCGGTATCCATTGCTTCGGAAAGGACAGTTAGGCCTTGCTCCCGAATTTTTAAAAAGGAAGGAAGTAAGTGATTAGAAGGTAAGGTACTTTCATCCCATTTTTGGAGTGAAAGTTTTGGGATGAAAGTATACTAAATTTGCATTCATTATCACTTGTTTTCGTTTTTTTTTAAAACTCGGGAGCACAACTAGGAGCGAAAGTGAAACTACTTTACTTACCGTCCTCTTTCTAACTTAAGAGCAAGGGGTTAGGAAAAAAGATTATTCACTGCAGTTTCTTTGGAGGTGTAGGGAACAGAGGTTTCCGATTCTTGTCTCTAGTTCTTTGCAACCTAAGAAGGATTCAGCTTATCATAGGTCACTTGCACCGAAGCTTTCCTGTTTTCCGCAGAATCATGAAGGTAGTAATCAATACATTTTCTTTGTTTTGGCATTAATTACAGTCTCGTAGTTGTACAACATAAATTTACTGAATCTTGCAGCAGAAACTCGAGTTTAGCTGCTCTTTGTCATTATGGTTGTTTAGTTGTTAAACCAATTTAGTTCTAGTGCAAACTAACAAAGTCAGTTAAACTTCAACCGATCAAGAAACTCTGAGCTAAGTTTTAATAAACAACTTAGACAGTTTATACACATATTGTGTGCATGTCAGGGTCTATAGATCATATGCACCATTTTATTGGCTAAAATATTAAGATGTTCTTCTGAACGTATGGTGCGCAACGAGTCAACGACTAGGACTCGGTGTCCGAGGAAGGCCCGAACAGGATCTTATATATACTTTTTAACACTTATTTCAAGGGCATAATGAGATTATTGTTGCCATTCTTATGTCTATAGCTAGGTTTATACTCCACATTTCCTCTTGTACATATTGAACTAGAGACCCTAGAGTATTTCATCACACCATTTTGGGATCTAGTGGAGAAAGAAAAAGGGAAATTTACTTGCAAATTATAGAGCAAAAAAAATGTATACTATTTTGAAGTAAATTAAGGAACCTCTGATACTGAAAATTTATTATCTTTTGACAATCACGATTCCCTTATATTGCCTTATTTTCTATATTATGTGATAAAGATACACAATAAATTGTTTATTACTTAGTCATGTGATACCATGAATATTTAACATCCTAATAATCCCTTAATTGTGCTATTGGAAATAGTATTCTGAAATCCTCTTGACGTTTCCGATAATAATTCTCCATCTTGTAGCTTCAGTGTTGGAGTCTGAAACTTGACCTGCTACTTTTGACGAAATTGTAATTCTTAAGGTGAACTGCAAAAATTCTTCCTGTCTAACTAATAAGTGTTGCACAACCTCTTGTAGCTGATACCTTCATTTGTCATTAACTACTATTATTGTTAGTACTTTGCAGAACAAGTCAGAAGAGTTCGAAAAATATTTAGACGGAAGGTGCATTTATCTTGTTGGTCAGTTACCCTTTTAATGTTTTCAGCACAAGTAATTACAAGTACCAAAAACTATCTATAATTTAGCTGCTATCTTGCATGCAGGGATGATGAGTTCCGGAAATACAACAGTTGGCCAGATTCTATCAGAAGTTCTTGGTTATTCATTTTTTGACAGGTTTGTACTCGGGTGTTATTAAAGTGTGTTAGAATTAATATTAATATAAATATTATTTCTATAGTTTGCTTTAAAAGAAAAATCTAGAAAAATCTTCAAGACTTTTCAGTTTGTGACTTTTCACTTTGGAGCTTTTTTACCTCCTTGTATTAATGGTGTCTTTTGGCCATTCTTGGAGTTACAAGTTTGAGCTCTTATAAAAGGAGGTCTCCCCCTCATGTTTGCACACACAAAAAATAATTTTCCTCTCATATAGATATAAGTATATTTTTGGGCAATGATCAAGAGTATTTTCAATCTATTTCGTTGTACTACACCAAAGAAATAGAAGTCGTGTAACCTTGGAGGTTGATTGCCAAGAGGCCGTGTGTACGTAGCGGGGCAAATTCAACTTTAGGGCAGTGTTAATTCACGTCACGACTCCTTCATTCTCTCAAGTTCTTTTCGGTTTGCTCTCTTCTTTTCCTACATTCTAAAGTTGAATTTTGTGTTAGCATATATCTTATCTGCCACCATGAATTCCAATACTTTTATTCCTGATATGTCTAAATTAGACCCTTTTGATGGGAAAATTTATAAAATGTGGTCCGATAAGATGGAGTTTTTCTTGAGTCAAATTGGAGTAGATTATTGTCTCACTAAAGACTCAGCCCCTGAAAATTCTGGAAAAGATTTCGAGAAGGATAATAAGACTTGTCGTGGAATGTTATTGCATTATATGACATCTGCTTTATATTTAATCTATAGCAAGTCCTTAAAGGCCAAAGAAATTTGGGATGCTTTAAAAACCAAGTATGGTTCTGATGATTATGGGACTAAGAAATATGCATGTAGTCGTTGGCTAAATTTTCGTATGTCTGATGATAAGCCTGTTCTTCAACAAGTTCATGAGTATGAATATTTATGTGCTGATATTATTGCTGAAGGAATGAAAATTTGTGAAATGTTTCAAGCTAATTGTCTACTTGAAAAATTACCACCATCTTGGCAAACATATGTTCATTCTATGAAGCACAAACAGAAGGACTTCACTCTGCAAGAGTTAGTGTCTCACATCAAGATTGAGGAACAAAATCGAATTCAAACAAATGAAACAACACTTGGTCATTCTTCATTTACTGCTAATCTTGTTGAGTCAAAAGATGCAGGTCATACGAAAGGACCAAAAGGTAAAGGTCCAAATCAGTTCCATGGCACTAAAATGAAAAATAAGAACTTCAAAGGGAGAAGGCAGTTTAAAGGAAATTGCTTCACTTGTGGAAAATTCGGGCATGCCGCAAAGGAGTGTAGGCAAGGAAAGGGACCTGGTTCAAAAACAAAGGAAGACAAATCTCAGACTCAGGCCAATCTCACTGAAGAAATCATAGCTGCTGTTGTATCTGAAGTAAATTTGGTGAGCAATATTTCTGAATGGGTGGTGGATACCGGTGCAACTCGTCATATTTGTTCAAATAAGGATATGTTCCAGGACTATGATAAAGCATCTGATGGAGAATGTGTCTTCATGGGCAACTCAAGCACTGTGAGTATACTTGGAAAGGGAAAGGTTTCTCTTAAACTTACTTCTGGAAAAACTATTGCTTTGCATAATGTTTTGCATGTCCCTGATATTCGTAGAAACCTGATTTCTGGAGCCTTATTGAACAAAGCTGGTATTAAATTAACCTTTAAATCTGATAAACTTGTTCTTACTAAAAATGGTGATTTTGTGGGCAAAGGCTTTTGTATTGGTGGGCTGTTTGTACTTGATATTTTGACTGATAATAAAATTGCTACTGCTTCTGCTTATATTGCTGAATCTGTTACCTTATGGCATGCTAGACTGGGTCACGTAAATGTTGCTTCTGTGAAAAGGCTTAAACAACTTAGGTTAATCCCTGAATTCAGCAATACATCTTTTGATAAATGTGAAGTATGTGTTGAAGCAAAGCACCCTAAAAAGGCCTTTAATAAAATCGGAAACCGGTCTTCGACATTGCTTGAATTAATTCACAGTGATTTAGGTGACTTTAAGAACACTATGAGTAGAGGAGGTAAACGTTATTATATTACTTTTGTGGATGACTTTTCACGATTCACCAAGCTCTACTTGTTGAGTTCGAAAGATGAGGCCGAAGAAAAATTTCTTATTCATAAGGCTGAAGTTGAGAAACAATTGAATAAAAATATTAAAAGGTTAAGAACAGATAGGGGTGGTGAATATGATGGAGCAACTCTAAAGAAATTATGTGAACTTAATGGGATTATTCACGAGGTTACAGCACCATATACGCCTGAACAAAATGGGGTAGCTGAACGAAAAAATAGAACTCTTAAAGATATGATGAATGCTATGCTTATCAGTTCAGGAATGCCTTCTAATATGTGGGGTGAAGCTATTTTATATGCTTGCTATGTGCTTAATCGTGTGCCGCATAAAAAATCTGATAAAACTCCTTATGAATTATGGAAGGGTTTCGCGCCCAACTTGAGTTACCTTAAAGTGTGGGGGTGTTTGGGAAAAATTGGGCTCCCAGATTTTCAAAGAAGTAAAATTGGTCCCAAGACTGTTGATGGTATTTTTGTTGGTTTTAATGGTGGTGAATATAGACTTATTCTTAAAGATGCATATGGTTTTGGTCCATTTAAAGAGTCAAGAGACGTTGAATTTTTTGAGCATATTTTTCCTATGAAAGCTAATGTGCAATCATGTTTAGCATCTGGATCTTCTTCATCAGTGTCACATCATAATATTACATCTACCGATGCAAATCATGAGCCTAGAAGGAGTAAAAGAGCTAGAGTCGAGACTAGCTTTGGACCTGATTTTCTAACTACTTTTTTGACTGAAAAAGAGTTTGTAGGTGAGCAGGAGATAAATGTTTTCATTCTTGAAGAAGACCCTAAAACCTATGAGGAGGCTATGAGATCAATTGATTCTAATTTTTGGCGAGAGGCTATTAATAGTGAAATTGAGTCCATTATGAATAATAATACTTGGGTTTTATGTGATCTTCCTCGAGGTTGTAAAGCACTGGGAAGCAGGTGGATTTTTAAAAAGAAATATAAATCTGATGGATCAATTGAAAAATACAAAGCCAGGTTAGTGGTTGGTGGACATCGACAAAAGAAAGGTGTTGATTTCTTTGATACTTACTCTCCCGTAGCAAATATTTCCACCATTAGAGCCTTAATAGCTCTTGCATCTATTCATAATCTCATTGTGCATCAAATGGACGTGAAGACTGCCTTTTTAAATGGAGATTTAAATGAGGAGATATACATGAAGCAACCAGAAGGATGTGTTGTCCCGGGATATGAAGACAAGGTATGTCGGCTTATAAGATCATTGTATGGCCTCAGACAAGCTCCGAAAGACTGGTATGAAAAATTTCATCAAACTATCATCTCTGATGGCTTCCAAGTAAATGATTCTGATGCATGTGTTTATTCTAAATTTGATCAATTTGGTTGTGTGATCATATGTCTATATGTTGATGATATGTTAATTTTTGGTACCAATATTGATGAGGTAAATACTAGCAAGGCCTTCCTAAGTTCCTGTTTTGATATGAAGGATTTAGGAGAGGCAGATGTGATTCTTGGCATAAAAATTACTAGGAATTCATATGGGTTGTCGTTAAACCAGTCTCATTATGTTGAGAAAATTTTAAAGAAATTTAATCAATTTGATTGTACCCCTGTGAAGACACCATATGATCCTAGTATTCATTTGAAAAAGAATAAAGGTCATAGTGTTTCCCAAGAAGAGTATGCCAAGATAATTGGAAGTGTAATGTTTTTGATGAATCATACCAGGCCTGATATAGCATATGCTGTTAGTAGACTGAGTAGATACACTCACAATCCTAATCGTGATCATTGGGGTGCTTTGATTAGATTGTTGAAGTATTTAAAGGGTACTATAAATTGGGGTTTGCATTATCAAAGAAGTCCTCATGTTTTGGAAGGATATTGTGATGCAAATTGGGTGTCGGATAATGATGAGATTCAATCTACTAGTGGTTATGTATTCACTCTTGCTGGAGCTGCTATATTTTGGAATCTTCAAAACAAACTTGTCATGCTAAATCCACACAAGAATCTGAGTTTATTGCGTTGGAGTTGGCTGGTCAAGAAGCTGAATGGCTAAGATGTTTACTTGCTGATATTCCTTTGCGGGGGAAGCCAGCTCCATCAGTTTCAATGCATTGTGACTCACAAGCTGCAATGGGACTAGCGAATAATCAACTCTACAATGGGAAGAAAAGACATATTCGCTTGAGGCATGCTATAATTCGAAGTCTGATCAGAAATAATGTGATATCTGTTAGGAATATATGTGCATTAGTTTGATGATATGTTTAACAAAACACTTAAGTAGAAATTTAGTGTCTGTAGCCTCAACGGATAAGACCACTTTGGCTATCCGTTGATGGTGTAGCTTTACTTAGAAATAAGTCTAGTATTGTAGCATATTTCAGTCTCTGTATTTAAAATTGTAATTCTTAGAAGTTGAGAGAAACTATGAGTCATGTTGACTACTAGATGATATGCAGATAGGAAGGCCAATTGTAAATATTTCATGCCTTGTAATTTTGTATAAATGAAGTGGTATCAACGGATGACTTAAAGACCTTCAACGGATGAGAAGCTAAGCTTCAACGGATGTCTCTAAAGCTTCAACGGATAACATCCTTCAACGGATGGGAGCATCAACGGATGAAAGCTTCAACGGATAACATCCTTCAACGGATGAAGTCATCAACGGATGAAAGCTTCAATGGATGTTCTGCTAATTAGCCGTTGATAAGTGGTAGTTGTACCTACAAACAGAGGCACGTGGGTTGACAGAGAAAGCCTGAGATGTGGTAGCCGAATTTCAGGATCAACAGAAAAAGCAGCCGTTCTTCTTTAGTACAAAGATGCAATAGTCAACAAAGTACTTGAGTGAACAGGAAAAGAAGCAAGTGAAGAACTTATTTTACTATTGTAATTTTATATTGTTTTTCACTTGTACACTTGGTAATATATAAACCAAGAAGAAGCTAGTAATTAGAGAGAGATTTTCCAGAGCTGTTAAGAAATATCTTGAGAGAAAATTCATCTAGTTTGTACTAGGATGCAGCTGTGATCAACATTGTTGAACACAGATTTTCTAAAATACCATCTCTGGTGGAACAACAAATCCACCAGAAAAGTTTTTAAAGTTTGTTGTGTTCTTTACATTTTGTGTTTGAATATATATCTGTCTGCATTAGCTCAAAGCAATTCATACACTTGTTCATCTAGAACACACTGCTTTAATAAACTTCTCAAAACCTGAAAAAGTTTTGAGATTTACATTCAACCCCCCTTCTGTAAATCTCATTGTTAGTCCTCTAGGAATAACAATTGGTATCAGAGCAAGCTCTTGACACACAAAGAGTTTAAAGATCTTGGAATCTAACAAAGATGAGTAAGAAGGATATTGGAGTAAAGATCCCAGTTCTTGACAAAGACAGTTATCACCACTGGAAGGTGAAAATGCACCTTCATCTACTCTCCCAAGATGAAGGTTATGTAAACTACATTGAGAATGGTCCTCACATTCCCCACAAAGTAGCCACAGTTGCTACGGCCACAATTGCTGTTGGTCAATCCATTCCAAAACCTAGAGCAGAATGGACAATGGAAGACACAGAAGAAGTCCACAAGGATAAGAAGGCTATGAACATTTTGTTTAATGGTCTTGATAAGGATATGTTTGATAATGTGATAAATTGTTCAACTGCCAAAGAGGTTTGGGACACAGTTCAGCTGCTGTGTGAAGGTACAGAACAAGTAAAAGAGAACAAAATGCAGCTTCTCATTCAACAGTATGAGTACTTTCATTTTGAAGAGAATGAATCTTTAAATGACACATTCAATAGATTCCAAAAGCTGTTGAATGGACTGAAGCTGTATGGTAGAGTGTACCAGGTGAAGGATTCAAATCTTAAATTTTTGAGATCCTTACCAAAGGAATGGAAACCCATGACTGTTTCCTTAAGAAACTCTCAGGATTATAAGGACTTTACTCTTGAAAGATTATATGGAATCTTGAAGACTTATGAACTAGAGTTGGAACAGGATGAGGTATTGGAGAGGGGGAGAAAGAAAGGAGGTTCAGTTGCATTGGTAGCTGAAAATGAGAAAGCATGCAGAAAAGAAACTGTGAGATCTACATCAAGCTCCAAAGATGGTGTAAGAAATCCAGAATCAGACAAGGGTAAAGAGCAAGTTGCTGAAAATGAAGACAACTCCAGTCAAGATGACTCTGATGGTATTGATGAGCATCTTGCATTTCTGTCCAGGAGATTTGCAAAGATGAAGTTCAGGAAAAACACTAGAGCCACTAAACCCTATAAGAACATGGTGGACAAATCCAAGTTCAAGTGTTTTAATTGTGGTATAAGTGGACACTTTGCAAGTGAGTGCAGAAAGCCAACCTCTGAAAAGAAGAAATTTGAACAAGTAGATTACAAAAAGAAATACTTTGATCTGCTCAAACAGAAGGAAAGGGCTTTCATTACTCAAGAAAAGGACTGGGCAGCTGATGGAGATGAAGAGGATGAAGATGTGGATTATGTCAACCTTGCTCTCATGGCTGATTCTGAAGAAATGAAGTTAGTTCATCAAGCAATCAGGTAATCACTACTGATTTAACACAGCTTACTAAAGAAGAGTGCAATGATGCTTTCAATGACATGTCTA
>NW_027418553.1:0-144851 GCF_009905375.1 Apium graveolens | reverse complement strand
CCTTGAACTGATCATTGGTGATGCATCATCTAAAGTGCAAACAAGAAAAGCCACTCAAGATGAATGTCTGTATAGTAGTTTTCTGTCTCAGGAGGAACCTAAGAAAGTGGAAGAAGCTCTATTGGATCCAGATTGGATATTAGCTATGCAGGAAGAGCTTGAACCAATTGAGAGAAACCAAGTATGGAAGCTGGTACCCAAACCAAAGAACAAGAGTCCTATTGACACAAAGTGGGTATTCAGAAACAAGATGGATGAAAATGGCATTATCATAAGGAATAAAGCCATACTGGTTGCTAAAGGCTATTCTCAGCAAGAGGGAATAGATTTTGATGAAACATATGCTCCTGTTGCAAGACTTGAAGCCATCAGAATATTTCTAGCCCATGCAGCCCATGCCAATTTCAAAGTCTATCAAATGGATGTCAAGAGTGCATTTCTAAATGGGAAATTAGAGGAAGAAGTCTATGTAAGTCAACCTCCAGGATTTGAAGATCCAAATTTTCCAGACTATGTGTATTATCTGTTGAAAGCACTCTATGGACTGAAGCAAGCACCTAGAGCCTGGTATGAAACCTTATCAAAATTTCTTTTGGAGAATCACTTCACTAGAGGTACTGTTGATAAAACTCTCTTCTTTAGGGATGTTAATGGCTCTAGTATACTTGTTCAAATTTATGTAGATGACATAATATTTGGCTCTATAGATGATAAACTTTGCAAAAAGTTTGCTAAGCTAATGCAAAGTAATTATGAAATGAGCCTAATGGGAGAACTAACCTATTTTCTTGGTTTACAAGTTAAACAAGTTAGTGAGGAATTTTCATTAGTCAAACTAAATATATTTATGATCTTTTAAAGAAGTTTGACTTAATGGAATGTTCATCTGCAAAAACTCCCATGGCCACTGCCACCAAACTTGAATTAAATAAGACTGAAAGGTCTGTGGATATTACAAGTTATAGAGGCATGGTTGGTTCACTTTTATATTTAACTGCTAGCAGACCAGATATAATGTTTGCTACATGTCTATGTGCTAGATTCCAAGCTGATCCTAGGGAGTCTCACTTAATTGCTATCAAAAGGATTTTCAGATATCTCAAGGGTACACCAAATTTAGGTATTTGGTATCCTAGAGAATCTGGCTTTGATCTAATTGGTTATTCAGATGCAGACTATGCAGGATGCAAAATAGATAGGAAAAGTACAACAGGCTCCTGCCAATTCCTGGGAAACAAGCTTGTATCATGGTTTAGCAAAAAGCAAAATTCAGTCTCTACTTCTACAGCTGAGGCTGAATACATTGCTGCTGGAAGTTGCTGTTCTCAAGTGTTATGGATGAGGAACCAACTCCTTGACTATGGACTTCATGTTGATAGAATTCCTATCTTTTGTGACAACACAAGTGCCATAGCCATAACAGAGAATCCTGTGCAGCACTCAAGGACCAAGCACATTGATATCAAGTACCACTTCATTAGGGAGCATGTCATGAATGGTACAGTGGAACTACATTTTGTTCCAAGTGAACAACAAATTGCTGACATATTTACCAAGCCACTTGATGAATCAACATTCACAAGATTGGTAAGTGAGCTAGGTATGCTTAATTACTCTTAAAATTCATGTCTTTATTGCAATTTGAATTGAAGCCTGAAATATATTAGTTGCTAAGAACAAATTTGACTTTTAACATAGTTTATTCCATCAACGGATGTTCCCTATCCGTTGAAAGTCAAAATTGCTCTATCAACGGATAATCATTATCCGTTGAAAGACAAATACATTTCTGGAATTTTTATCCGTCAACGGATAAAACTGAAGTACCTTTCAACGGATGACAATTTGCCTTATCCGTTGAAATGTCACATCAATCGATTCAGGTGTTTAACAGCCGTTGATTCTATTCTCTTAACCGTTGATACTCATACATACATCTGTATGTATTGGTTTTAAAGGTAGTTTTTAGAATACTTACAGTTTATTCTTAAAACGGCTGAAAATCACTAACGCATATTTATTGATAAATCTTTATTTTATATTTTTGCTTATTAATTTGAGAAAGCATATAAGTCCTTCTGATTGTTCATTTTTACTTTACGCTTTCTTAAAATTTCAAGCATTTACCATTTTCTCTCTGCAAAAACTTCAAGTTATTCTCTGCAATTTCTACTCACAACAATGGCACCAGTCGTGAAGATTATGTCTCAATCTGGGTTCATCTATGAAAAGAACAATTTCATAGCTTTGGTAGAAAAGAATGAAGCCCACTCAGACTATCACAAAATGATGGACTTCATCAAAAACTGTAAACTTAGCTATGCAATGCTGGAAGCCCCAACAATTTTCTGTGAAGTAGTTGAGGAGATTTGGACAACTGCTGAGTTCAACTCCATGGATATGACTATCTCCTTCACTCTCAAAGGTAAAACTCACTGTATTAACTGTGATGATTTACAAGCATGTTTTAAATTGCCTGAGAACAATGCCATGACACCACACACTGATAGTGATGTATCCAGCATGTTAGATTCCATAGGTTATTCTCTTAACTCTGCTAATTTAGGGAGTATTAGAAGAAAAGGCCTTAGGAAAGAATGGAGTTTCCTTGGGGATGCCTTTATAAAGGTTTTCTCTGGGAAAATTAGTAATTTTGATGCCATAACTTCATCTCTGGTTAATATGCTCTATATGCTTGTTTCTGATAGGTATTTTAACTTTAGCAACTATGTGATGCTAGAATTAGGTACTAGATTAGGTAACAAAGCTAATAGACCTAATAACATCTATTATGCTAGATTCTTTATGTTATTGGCTAACCATGTTGCTGAAGGTTTAGTCATAATCAATGAGAATAATAAACTCAAGTGCTGGGCACAAGAGAAAAGAGTTCTTGCAGACTTGATGAGAATGGATCTTAACAGCAGTGTGTCATTGGTACATTTACCAATCATGAATGCACCTCAGGTAGGTGAGGTAATTGCTTCTACAACTCCTACTTCTTCCAACCCCTCTATTTCTTTATCTTCTAGTGTGGCCATGAAATCTGTGATGCCCCAACAGATTTCTACCAAGGTCACCAAAACTAAACTTTCAAAATCAAAGACAAAGAAATCCACCTCTGTTGTTTCTCAAAAGACAACAGTTGTAACACCAACTATTAACCCTGAGGTGAGTGAACAGGGTGTGAGTGGTGAGGGGAGGGGTGAACATCAAAGAAACCCCCAGGATAAGGAAGGAAAGTTGAGTGCTTCCCAAGCTAGCCAAGCCACAGTTTCTCAAAAAGCTGTGGTGGTTGAAAAGGTATCTAGCACATCCCTAGTAGCATCCTCCCAAAAGGATGTTACTATTGAAAATAGTTCCAAACCAGGAACACAGAACAAACGAGGGAGGGACACTAAAGCCAAACACTCACCAACAAAAGCCTTTATTAGAAGAAAGAAGGCTAGAACCCAATCTTCTACACAGGGTGCACACACTGCACAGATACATCCATCTGTATCTATGCCTTCTCAAACTCAGTTTGATGTGACTCCAATAAATGTGGAGTCACAGCCCCATTCTCTCACAATAATCACACATCAATCACCAAACACTTCATCACCATCTCTGGATGTGGATATGTTATTCCCATCAATTCCTGATTCTCCCTCTTTACAACTCAGGGAGAAGCCCCACTCAAATACAGGTGATCATCATCTCTTGGATGATTTGTTGGATCACCCGCAAATTCTTTCAGATATAATTGAAGGATCTGTGTCACCACATCTCAAATCAATCTACACAGATTCAACAGTTATATCACTTTCAATTTCAACTTCTTTTCCTTCTTCAACGGATATCACTCATCCGTTGACAAGTGGTTGTTCTTCAACGGATAAGCTTAACAGCAGTTATCCGTTGATAACATCAGTTTCACCTTCAACGGATATTCCACATCCGTTGACAGTCTCTACACAAATAACTGAATTAATCCCAAGTGTAGAAGACATGAATACTGTGCAATCACTCTTAGGATTGAGGGAAGGGAGTGACAATTTGAGTGAGAGGCTGGGTTGCTCCCAGGCAAAAGGAGAGATTGAGAGCTCAAAAATGCATGCTATTTCTTCCAGCATGGCAAAAGTAAGTGAGTGGAGTACCACCTTAGTAGGTGAAGGTGAGGGAGTGAGTTGTGTGAGCCAGGGGGAGCCCCTGATGCAAGAACATAGAGAAAAAGAGAGAAAAGCAGGTACAGTAGATACAAGGGTGGAACCAGCCATTGCTAATGAGTCAATGATTGTGGATGATGCTGAAAAGGAAAGACAATTTCAGCAACATTACAAAGCTGTAATTGATAACATTTCCTTGGATGCTGACACTTTTACTCATCCTGTGACAGCCTATCAACTGTTGGCTGCTCAGGGCAATGAGAAAGCAGAAAGGTCACTACATCTAGTGCACACAACAGAATCTCTTCAAAGGGATAAAGCTGCCATTAACAAAATGCCTTCTACAGCTGGTGAGCCATCTGAGGAATTTGGAGCAAATTCTGATGATGATGACTCTATTTCTTTTGATGGAAGCATGAACTTAGGGGGAGATGAAGGCCCTAGTTCAATTCCAAATCTACCTGAATGGGCCTTGACTAAGGAGTACAGATCAGGGGAATTCAATGTCTCTTTAGTCAAACAAATCAACATTATTCAATAGGCCATTCAGAATACTTCACATGCAAGTATCAAGGCTATCCTTCAAGCTCACCTGGACTCACTGCATCTCATGAAGCTGCAGCAAGTGAAGCAGAATCTGAGTATGGATGATCTCAGGAAGGATATTGCTGACTTGAAAACCTATACTTCAGAAAAATTGGATTCAGTCATGCCCTATGGTACATTGCAGGACTTGGTTTTGAGATTGAAGAAAGAATCTGTTACTGAAAAACGGTTGGCCAAGTTAGAAGACAGAGTTCAAGCTATTGAAAATTCAGTGGCCACCATTCTTCACAATCAACAATCTCAAACCAGTCTCCTAATGCAGCTGGCCAAAGCACAAGGCTTGACCCCTCTCCTTGATGATAACAAAAAGGGGGAGAGTAAAAGGGAAGGGGAAGGAGAGCCATCTACAAAATTCAACATATCTAAAGTGCTAGTTCCTGCCATCACTACTTCTCCAATCATTCAAATCAAGGGCAAGCCTGATGGAATTGATTTGATTCAGCTAGCAGCAGCTGAAATTCAAGTGAAAGAGCAAAGGAGGAGAATTGATGAAAGGTTGCAACTGTTGTTTGATTCTACACAAGACAAATCAACATCTGTGAAATACAGCACAAAAATTGAACCAATCAACATGGAGCTCATGCCAGTAGGGAGTCATAAGGATGGAGAAGCTTCTTCCAAAGAACTACAAGCTATAATTCTCAAGCCCAATGAAAGATCCAATAAGGACTCAACAAAGAATCCTTTAAAAGAAGTGGACTTTCCTCCTCCAAAAGCTGATGAGAACAAGATTTTAGGCAGAAGTATTGCTTATCTCAAAAAGACCATGGATGAGGCTGTAAGGAGAAATAGAGCTATTATCATTAGAGAGGGAAAGAGCATATGTGTGATGCAAGGACATCCCAAATTCTCAATAGCCAAGAAGGAAGAAGACAAGCAATTAAAGGCTGATAAAAGAGCACAAGCAAAGCTTGAACAACAGCTAAAGTCAAGTCTAGTTGAAAAAGAAAAAGGGATTGAAGTCAGGGGTGAAGACAAGACTACAAACCTAGATGAGGTTTTAGGGAGTATATTTGGTGAGAGTGTGGAAGAAAGAGAGGGATGGCAGAAGGGAAACAGAAGAAAGGTCAAGGCACATAGAAGGAGTGGAGATAACACTGAAGTAACCAAATCAATATCTAAACCACTACCTTCCATACCTGAACCCCTTGTTGCTGATCCCACAATAAACATCCATGGTGAACCAATCATTCCAAAAGAGGAACCTATTGATTGGGACACTATCAAATTGCCTACCTTTCTAACCACTCTTCCACTACCAAAGAAACAGAAAAGAAAACCAAAATCTACACCTCCCATAACCTCTAAGAAATTCACTCAAAAACAAAAACCTAAGCCTAAGTCACCCATTTCTAAAGATGATTATGTTCACATCTGTGACATAAAAGAAATTTCAGACATTGAACTCTATCTGGATGAGCTGGAGGATGTAAGGGGAATAGCTGCCTACAGACAGTTACCAGAGAGATTAGTGTTCAGATATAAAGGAGCTGGGGAAAGAACATGGCCTCTCCACAGGATTCTGGATGAAGGCTACTCTACCTTGATTAGAGTCTATTCAGCTATACAAAAGGATTCTGGCTTTACCAGAACTGCCAAGACTGAAATTCTCAACAAGATAGCCAATATAAGGAAAACTTGGAGGGAGCCCAATGCTTTACCCAGGACTTTACTCATTCAAGAAAGGGAAATGAAAATTCTCAAATCACCTCATTGGTTGATGGAATTTAGAGATGATAAAGGAGTCAGAAGATTTTTCAGACTTGAAGACCAACTCAAGATTGCCAGCAATGAAACTCTCAAAGAAATGCAATCTAAGTTGGATGTCAGTGTTGAAGATGAAGCTGAATTCTTCAGACAACTCCAACTCCAAATTGAGGAAAATGACAAAAGGCTAGGAAAGAAAACCAGGGAACAAAGAAGAAAAAGATGATTTGCTCAGACTAAAGGAGTGTCCTTGGAAACACTGTAAATCTTCAATTATCTCCTAGTACATACACTTTTGCAGCATTTTTAAATTTCTACTTAGTTTCAATTCATATATCTGTTAAGTATTTTGTTATCATCAAGTTAACCCTGAATTTATGCCTACAATTCTTATAGACATAAATAGGGGAGATTGTTAGGAATGTATGTGCATTAGTTTAATGATATGTTTAACAAAATACTTAAGTAGAAATTTAGTATCTGTAGCCTCAACGGATAAGACCACTTTGGCTATCCGTTGATGGTGTAGCTTTACTTAGAAATAAGTCTAGTGTTGTAGCATGTTTCAGTCTCTGTATTTAAAATGTAATTCTTGGAAGTTGAGAGAAACTATGAGTCATGTTGACTACTAGATGATATGCAGATAGGAAGGCCAATTGTAAATACTTCATGCCTTGTAATTTTGTATAAGTGAAGTGGTATCAACGGATGACTTAAAGACCTTCAACGGATGAGAAGCTAAGCTTCAACGGATGTCTCTAAAGCTTCAACAGATAAAGTCATCAACGGATAACATCCTTCAACGGATGAGTGCATCAACGGATGAAAGCTTCAACGGATAACATCCTTCAACGGATGAGTGCATCAACGGATGAAAGCTTCAACGGATGTTCTGATGATTAGCCGTTGATAAGGGGTAGTTGTACCTACAGACAGAGGCACATGGGTTGATAGAGACAACTGAGATGTGGTAGCCGAATTTCAGGAACAACAGAAAAAGCAGCCGTTCTTCTCTAGTACAAAGATGCAATAGTCAACAAAGTACTGGAGTGAACAGGAAAAGAAGCAAGTGAAGATCTTATTTTATTACTGTATTTTATATTGTTCTTCACTTGTACACTTGGTAATATATAAACCAAGTAGAAGCTAGTAATTAGATGTGAGATTTTCCAAAGCTGTTTAGAAAAATATTGAGAGAAAATTCATCTAGTTTGTACTAGGATGCAGCTGTGATCAACATTGTTTAATCACAGATTTTCTAAAATACCATCTCTGGTGGAACAACAAATCCACCAGAAAAGTTTTTAAGGTCTGTTGTGTTCTTTACATTTGTGCTTGAATATATATCTGTCTGTATTAGCTTAAAGCAATTCACACACTTGTTCTTCTTGAACACACAACTTTCATAAACTGCTCAAAACTTGAAAAAGTTTTGAGATTTACATTCAACCCCCCTTCTGTAAATCTCATTGTTAGTCCACTAGGAATAACAACAATTTTCCTCCCCTAACTGCGAGGCAGCTGGGCTTGTTAGGTTATACACACACTGTAGAGGGGGTGAATACAGTGTATAGTACACTCAAATCAAACTTTAAGAACTTAAGTAACAGAAAACAAACTTTATTGAAACAATAAACTCTGTTACAGTATGGAACTATTACCTCTCAGTGATGAACAAATATCACGAGAGCTGCTAGGGTTATATAGAATAATAACTTCGATAATGATAACACTTATAGTGTAAACCCTATGCCTGTGTTTATATACTACACAGTTACAAGATAATCGCTAATTGATATGGAATATAATTCTGCTTCCTAAAATATATCAATCAGATATCTTTTCTTCCAAGTATTCCATTCTTCACGGAATTCCTTCTTCATGCATATCTCTTCTTATGTTTATCTCGATCTTCTTTCCTTTAATCAGCTACTGTCCTTATCTGATTGTCCTTCAGCACTTAAGTTCTGATATCTATCTTCTGATGATTATCTCCTGATAATATAAGTACTGATATCCTTAAGTCCTGACTTCCAGTATAAGTACTGATCAACAGTTAAGTACTGATTTATCCTGTTCACGTAAGATCTGAAAGCTAAACATAAAACATATTAGCCATGACATTATCAAATATATCTAACAACCTCCCCCAACTTGTAAATTAACAAAATATACAAGTTTAACAGATATTTGATGATGTCAAAAACATTAAGTACAAATGCATGAGAAATAGACTAGATAACTACAACTTACAGTCCTTAAAGTTTTTACCAATTTCAACTTCTGATAACAACTTCAATCTGTATAAATATCATAATTTAAGCAGTTGTAGATCTTCGACTTGGCTTCTTCATTTTCTGATCTCTCTGATGTCAGGAGTTGTTCTGAGATAGTTCTTCAACAAACATTTCTCAGCATATCTTAGTTCATCAATCATTCTCCTTTTAACACCTTTAAGCTCTGCAGTATCTTCACCAGTTTGAAAGATTGCAGCTCTGAGATCATTAATCTTTGCTTTTCTTAACTCCTGATCTAGTCTTATGACATAAGCTTTGTCAGATTCAAGATTGAATTCAATTCCCTTAATACCAAGATACATTCTGATCTGTGCAGTATTAGGCTTCATATCAACAATATCACCATTGTGATCTCTGTACTTTGGAACATATATGCTGTCAGACTTAATAGAATAAAGCCTTTTCTGTCTCTGAATCTGTTCTTTTAAGTAGTTTGCAGCAGTCTCTGTTATTCTGTCATCCACTTGAAGTAAGAAAAGTACATGCTCCAATTCTTCAAAATACTTCAAAGGAATGGCATTTTGTCTTATATGATAAACCCTACCATCTGTCATGAAATACAACATGATGTATTCTTTCAAGTAGGTATGGTAAACCATCTGTACAGATTCCAGTTGATTCAATCTCTCAGGAGTTGCTCCAATACCTGTTTCACTCAAGGAAGTTGGATCATTGGTAGTGTTGTGTACTCTTCTTTCATCAGCACTTCCCAATCCAGTTTTATCTCTAGCTTCCTTTCCAGTAACTACTCTTGCTTCAAAACCACTTGCATTAGTCTTCAAAGATTGAGTCTGTTTTGCTTTAGTGAATCCTGGTAGGAGTGTTTTAGATCTATTTTCTAATATCAAGTTAACTTGAGCACTGTCAGAGGTTACTTGCTTCTTCTGAATATCAGAACTTACAATTTCTTGACTCTGAACAACTTGAGCCATGTCAGAGGTTGTTTTAAGAACTTTTCTTGTAGTCAGAGCAAGATCATCTTTTCCATCAGTAATTTCTTCTTCCTCAGGAGGTACATAAGGCTTGATAGGTTCACCAACCTTTTCTTTACCCTTGGATCTTGGATCTATCTGTGGTTGTGATCTAGCCAAAGTTGCTTCAGTATGTATCCTTTCTTTGATCACAATGCCTTTAGGTTTTGGAAGTAACTTTTTACCAGAAGCTTCAGATTTAGATGTGACTTTCTCTGATTTAAGTCTGGCTTCTTCTTCCTTTAAACTTTCCAAGTCCATCCCTGGATTTTCTTGAAGAAATAACTGTCTTGACATTTCCTCATCAAGATCTAGAAGTTCATCAGAACTTATCCTTTTACCAGCAGTAGAACTTATTCTTTTCCCAGTATCAGAACTTGTTCTGTGACTAGCTTGTCTTGATGTAAACCTTCTACCTTGACTCTGACCACTACCCATTCCAGAGGTTCCTTGGTCATCTTTTCCATCATCCTTTCCTTGCAGTGTCTTGTTGGTTTTGCATTTGGACTTAATTACCTTCTCCCCCTTTTTGGCATCAGCAGGTAATAAAAGAGAGATGAGTAGTTCCACTGAGGTCTGGATTTCAGTAAGTTGCGATTGCTGAGAAGCTTGATTTGTCAGAATTTGATCAATCTGAGCTTGTTGCTTCTCTTGAGTTTTCTCAATATAAGCAACCCTATCAATGGTAGGTTGGAAGAACTTTTTCTTATCAATTTTCCAAACTTGTTCCTGTTTGATAAAGTTCTCCTGAATCTTGTGTAGCTCTGCATGAGTGTTGGAATGAAGACCTTGTAGATGTTTAGTACTCAATGCAGTGACTCTAAGCTGGGTTTTAAAATCATCAGAATTTAACATTTCATCAGCTTTAGTCAAGTGCTCAGCAAGATGTAAAGCATTTGGAACACATAAAACTGAGTTCCATTCCTTAGTCCACTCCTGACCTGCAGGAGTTTCACTCCAAGGTACTGGTGCATCCCTGATAACAAACTCCTTTACCAGTCCAGACTTAGGAAGAGTCAGTGGAGGAGTATGTCCTGAAGGACCTGCTTCATCAACATCTACATTTGTAGCAGCCTCACCAGTATCTCCAATATTTACAGCATCAGAACTTAAAGAATCAGTATCTTCTGATAAGACAACAGTGTGAGTAGCAATGGAGGCTTCAGCATCCTCTAATTGCTGATCTGATACTAAGTTCTGATCAACAGCCATATCTTGATGCTCACCTAAAAGCTGATCATCAGCATCTTGATGCAGAGAAGGTGTTGTTGATAACTCTGGAGTTTGAACAGCATCAATAACAGGTGTTGTAGAGGTATTATTTGCTGTTGGAGCTTCTAAGAAAAGTATTTCAGGCACAACCAGGTTCTGAATATCAATTTCAGCACTTGTGCCTGGATCAACAAGAGACACAGAAGGTGAATTAGCCTTGTCAGATACAGCTTCCTGAGATGGAGTTGATGGAGAAGAAGTGACTGGAGCAAATTCCTTGCCTTGTGAGATCAGAGATTCCTGATCCCCTTCCTTAGCTGCTTCCTCCTCATCATCTGAAACTGACCTTTGTGCCCTCTGTTTCTTGTACTTCCTTGTTGATTTGGATTCTTTGGGAGTTTCAGGAACTATCATACGTCTAAGCCTCTTGAGAAGCCTAGAACCCCCAATGTCAGAATCCTTCTGAGAAGTTGCTTTCTCAGCTTCAACCACCACAGGTTCTGAAGAAGGAATCTGTTCCTCAGAATCTGATTCATCTCTCAAAGTAAATCTCCTCCTCTTTTGAGGTGTTTGAGGAACAGTCTTTGTTCTCTTTGGCTTAGAGGATGTAGGCTTCACAGTAGGTGCTGAAGAAGAAGGTTGAGCAGTCTGTGAAGTGGAGAGATAGGATTTGAGATAAGTTCTAAGGGTAGGTTGAGTAGAATGAGAGGTAGGTACTGAGGTTGATGGATTTTGGTTATGGTGAGTTGGTTGAACATTTGAGTAAACATATTTATAAGTAGCAGGATCAGCATTTACCAGAATCTGTTTCACAGACTGAGGGATCTGTAATTGTCTCACCATTGATTTCTTTGTGTCAGCATTTATCAGGTCGTTAAAGTACCTTTTTGCAACCTTAAAAGGTGGGGTTTGAGTGCTGACTAACTGGGGTTCATCAGTACAGTAAGTGTAAATAAGTTGACAGAATCTAGCAAAATAAACAACATCTCTATCCTCTGTCATCCTATCCCCAATAAAACCAATTATTCCAGTTGCAAAATCAAAATAAGTTTGATGGATAATAGCATACCCTATGTGCTGACTCAGAATTGGGATAGCATCAAAATTTGAACATTTGTTCCCAAAAGCTTTGGTGATGCAATCAAAGAAGAAACTCCATTCTCTTCTGATATTAGCCCGTTTCAACTGTCCAAGTTTCGTCAGACTCTTTTCATATCCCAATTCAGCCATTAACTCCCAAAGGGCTGAGTCCTCTAGAACTGAGAAAGTACAATCCTCGGGAAGATGTAAAGCCCTGCGTACTGTACCAGGAGTGACTACAAAAGATGAATCACCCACTTGGAAGATAATACTGGGAGTTCCACGGTTACCACCATCATCAAAAATGCCAGTCCTCCAGAACCTCAGAACTTGTTGACTTGCAAATAATTCAGGCTGAGTTAAGGCGTACTCAACCTCACTATGTGCAAGAAGATCTTGCACAAAGTGCAATTCAGATGGAGCTTCAGCATGATCAAGAATTGCAGCATAGTTGTTTGGAACAAACTTTGCTCCATCAATGATTAAATCCTTTGGTGCCATGTGAAAAAAAATTGAGAATTAAGTATGCCTGATAGGTGTTTGATATAATATCTGTTTGAAAACAACGGAAATAGTAAAGTGAAGGAGAGTAAAAGTAAGAAGAGAGATAAAAGATGAAGAAATTAAAAAGATTAAAGAAATCTTCTCTCTGCTGTACTTATACAAAAAAAATATTACCGTTGGACACCTGTCAGACATGCAGTAATAACGGATAGTTACTGGGCTCGAGAAAACAGTAATCATTACTTACCCATTTGCCGAGTTTCAAGGAAAAACTGTTCCATTTATCAAGGGAAACAATTCAAATTCTAACCCGTTATCACTGATTGAATTATTTGTCACTGCAACATTAATATTCTGAAAATAAATCATGTTAAAAATGACCGAGATAATTTCGATGAATAAGTGCTGACAGAGAATCAGAACTTAACTAAAGGCACAATTTAAATGGTCATCAGAATATCAATCAGGATTTATCAACACAAGATAAAATAACATAACAGTCATCAGAACATAATTTCTTAACTCGAAAAAGGAATGCCTATCTTAGTAAATATTCATACAAGTTCTGAGTTATGGACGTCAGTACTTAATCATCAGAACGTGTAACTTAGAACTTGTCCTCAGAATTTGTGCAATAATGACACATTGACTGTTTTATCTAAAATAATATAGACCACCACATAAATTTTCATCATTCAGATGGAGTGATTAGTGTGTGCATTAAGCTAAAAACAGACAAAGAGTAAAGTCTGATTCACTGCAGTACATCTTAGAAATAAGGCATAACTAAAATTTTGCTAAAGATCTGTCATTGTCCTGAAACCGACTGAAGAATGAGTTTATGCTTGAGTCCACCTCAACTATTTTGTGCTAATTTTATGTATCTTTTGAAATTCTATTTTACAGTGGCTTCTCAGTGTAAGTGAGTCACGACTGTTTATCAGAACTTATGTTATTTTCAGAGTATTTCTCCAGTAATCATAGAGTGTGAAAAGTCACCAAGAAAATATTTTGCTTTTCTGATGCATATTTACTTAATACCAGCAATGCACTTGGGTCGTCCCTTCCACATTTTTACTCTAGATCTCAAAGGAGTACCTGATTTTAATCTTGGATCTTTTTGCTTTTGCTTTTGATAAGAGAGGTCTATCAGCACTTAGTACATTCAGCAGTTTTACTAGTATCAGAACTTAACAGATGAGTAGCATTATTCTAATTTGTGACTTAGTAATAAGATATACAAAGTGAACTTAACTAAGCTCAGTTATCAGAATTTGCTAGTGTCATAAGATTTCCACTGAAATAATTACTTCTTCCATGGAATCATTTGTTTATTGAAGACTACTAGGTCAGTATCTAGCACAGTTATCCTCATAGGATTGAATAGGTACTAGAACAGACATATCACTTATCAGAGTTTAGAAACATATAACAGACAACAGTCAGTACTTAAAGACATTTATCAATTAAGCATAGAATACACAATGAGATGAATTCTGTAAATACTGAGCATAAAGTCTGATAACACAAAACAAGTCTAAGCAGATTTAGAGAAGGAACCTGAAACCATTCCAAGTTCATTTACCAATCTTGTAAAGTTTCACATAATGGTTTTGTGAAGATATCTGCCAACTGTTGATCTGTGGGAACAAAATACAATTCCACTGTACCTTCATCCACATGTTCCCTGATGAAGTGGTACCTAATGCTGATGTGCTTTGTCATTGAGTGTTGAACTGGATTACCTGTCATAGCAATAGCACTTTGATTATCACAGTAAATAGGGATTTTGAAATATGTTAACCCATAATCCAGTAACTGATTCTTCATCCAAAGAATCGGTGCACAACAGCTTCCTGCAGCAATATACTCTGCTTCTGCAGTTGATGTGGAAATTGACTTTTGTTTCTTGCTATACCAAGAAACCAATCTGCCTCCAAGAAATTGGCAGCTTCCACTTGTGCTTTTCCTGTCAATTTTGCAACCTGCAAAATCTGCATCTGAGTAACCTATTAGTTTAAAATCTGATTCTCTAGGATACCATAATCCCAGAGCAACTATTCCTTTAAGATACTTAAAGATTCTTTTTACAGCTGTTAAGTGAGGTTTTCTTGGATCTGCTTGAAATCTTGCACAAAGACAGGTAGCATACATGATATCAGGTCTACTAGCAGTTAGATAGAGTAGAGAGCCAATCATACCTCTGTAGTCAGTAATATCTACTGATTTACTGGTATCCTTATCCAGTTTTGTTGCAGTGGCCATTGGAGTGGATGCACTTGAACAATCTTGCATTCCAAATTTCTTTAGCAAGTTTTTGGTGTACTTGGTTTGACAAATAAAAGTGCCTTCTTCATTCTGCTTGACTTGAAGGCCCAGAAAGTAGCTAAGTTCCCCTATCATACTCATCTGATATCTTGACTGCATAAGTTTGGCAAACTTCTTGCAAAGTTTGTCATTTGTAGATCCAAAAATGATATCATCAACATAAATCTGGACCAGAAGTAAGTCCTTTCCATGGTTGAGGTAGAACAGTGTTTTGTCTATTGTCCCTCTGTTGAATCCACTTTCCAGAAGAAACTGAGCTAAAGTCTCATACCATGCTCTAGGAGCTTGCTTAAGTCCATAAAGTGCTTTGTCAAGTCTGTAGACATAATCTGGATGTTTGGTATCTACAAAACCTGGAGGTTGTTCAACATATACCTCTTCCTCTAATTCTCCATTGAGAAAAGCACTTTTCACATCCATGTGAAAGACAGTAAACTTTTTGTGAGCAGCATAAGCCAAAAATATCCTTATGGCTTCTAACCTAGCAACTGGTGCAAATGTTTCATCATAATAATTCCCTCATATTGAGAATATCCTTTTGCAACCAGCCTTGCCTTATTCCTTGTAATTATGCCATCACTGTCAGTTTTGTTTCTGAATACCCACTTTGTACCAACAACAGATCTATTCTTTGGTCTTGGTGCTAGGGTCCAGACTTTGTTTCTTTCAAATTCATTCAACTCTTCCTGCATTGCTTGCACCCA
Source organism: Apium graveolens (assembly GCF_009905375.1). NCBI lineage: Eukaryota > Viridiplantae > Streptophyta > Magnoliopsida > Apiales > Apiaceae > Apium > Apium graveolens. Next base: position 129,294 of record NW_027418553.1, on the reverse strand, counting down.
ATCAGCATCTCGAAGAGCTTCTTCCACTTTCTTTGGCTCAGTCTGAGAGAGAAAAGAATTGTAAAGACACTCATTTGAAGTACCTGTTCTAGTTCTGACACCTGCATCAGGATTTCCAATTATCAAATCAGGTGTATGTGATTTTGTCCACTTCCTTGCAGATGGAAGGTTTTCTCTAGAACTGGATGCTCCCCCATGATCCATGTTATCTCCATTTTCTGATGCTCCCCCTGAAACTATGCTTTCTGAGTTGGATTTTTCAGTATTTAGATTTTCAGTACTATCAGACCTTGGCTTATCAGAACTTGACGAATCAGAACTTGAAGAGCCAGATGCATGTTCGAATGTTTCTTGAGATGTGGTAGGATTTTGAGTATGCTCCCCTTGCATAGGGGCATCTTCATTTAACGTAGTCACCACAGTTTCAATAACATCAGAGTTTAATCCATCAGAGTTTGTAGTATCAGGACTTAGACTGTCAGGATTTTCAGTATCAGAATATGAGTCTTCATTTTCAAATCTCAGCTGATCATGGTCAACGAAATCTTTAAGACCTGTGATCTTCTTGTCATCAAAAGAGACATTGATAGATTCCATGACCACTTTTGTTCTCAAATTATAGACTCTGAAGGCTTTTGTGGAAAGTGGATATCCAACAAAGATTCCTTCATCAGCTTTTAGATCAAACTTTGATAGCTGTTCAGGATGAGTTTTGAGAACAAAACACTTGCATCCAAATACATGAAAATATTTCAGATTTGGCTTCTTTTTCTTCACCATCTCAAATGGTGTTTTTCCATGCTTGTTAATGAGTGTTGCATTTTGAGTAAAACAAGCAGTCTGCACAGCTTCAGCCCATAAATAAGTTGGAAGCTTTGCTTCTTCAAGCATTGTACGTGCAGCTTCAACGAGAGTTCTATTCTTCCTTTCAACAACTCTATTTTGCTGTGGAGTTCCAGGAGCAGAAAATTCCTGCTTTATTCCATGGCTTTTGCAGAACTCTTCCATTATCAAATTCTTGAACTCAGTGCCATTATCACTCCTTAAAATTTTCACAGAATCTGTGACCATTTTATCCAGCTGTTTGACATGATCAATCAAGATAGATGCAGTTTCACTTTTTTTGTGCAAGAAATACACCCATGTGTATCTGGTGAACTCATCCACTATGACCAACGCATACTTCTTCTTTGCAATAGACATGACATTTACTGGACCAAATAGATCAACATGTATAAGATGATAAGGCTCAAGAATTGATGATTCAGTCTTGCTCTTGAATGAAGATTTTCTTTGTTTGGCTTTCTGACATGAATCACAAAGACCATCAGGAGCAAATACTGTGTTTGGCAATCCTCTCACAAGATCTTTCTTGACCAGTTCATTTATATTGTTGAAATTTAAATGAGAGAGTTTCTTATGCCAATTCCAGCTTTCTTCAATTGATGCTCTACTTAACAGACAAATTGCAGAGCCATCAGTACTTGTTGAAAGCTTAGCTTCATAAATGTTACCACGTCTGTATCCTTTCAAAATAACTTTACCTTTAGATTTACTCACAACTTCACAGTGTTCTTCAAAGAAATCAACATGATAACCTATGTCATAGATTTAACTTATACTCAGTAGGTTGTGTTTAAGTCCTGAGACCAGAGCTACTTCTTTAATGATGACATTCCCAAGATTGATATTGCCATATCCCAATGTTTTTCCAATGTTGCCATCTCCATAATAAACACTTGGGCCAGCTTTCTCCACAAAGTCTGATAGCAGGGCCTTATTTCCAGTCATATGACCTGAACATCCACTGTCCAGAACTAGAATATTTTTCCTGTTGCCTTGTAATCACAAAGACCACTAATTATTAGTTTTAAGGACCCAGACTTGCTTGGATCCTTTGGCCTTATTAAGTTTGTTAACATTTGCAGCGAATTTAGCATCAGAGTTTATGTTAACATTTTTCTTATCAAAATTTACATTATCAGACTTTGAATCAGAATTTACACTAGAAGGAACAATGGAAACTTTCTTCAAAGAAGGTTTTATTTGATAATAATCATAGTACAAACTATGATATTCCTTACAAGTATAAATGGAATGCCATAAACTACCACAATGAAAACAAGGATTTTGTGGTTTGTATCTAACTGACTGACTCTTAACTCCTGATTTTGAAGGTAAGGAGTTAATATTCTTATTTTTCCTGCAAAAAGAAGCCAGATGGTTAGAACTTCCACAGTTATGACATATTTTCCTAGGAGCATCAGGAACAGGTTTATAATCATTGCTTTTATTCACACCTTCCTTTCCATTCCTATTTTTCCTAGGTGATTTTACCTTGTTTGCATTCTTGACATCTTTCAGCTTATGCTTAAGCTGCTTCTTTGTCATTAAGCCTATGTTTACTTCAGCTGTCTTTTCCTGTTTTAGTTTATCAGAAGTTAATTCCTCTTTAACTTCTGATTTCTCATTATCAGACTTTACAGTTACAAACTTAACAGGTTTTAACTTTGGCTTTTGCTTAACAACATGCTTAATTTCTTTAGTTCCTTTATCATTCTTATTCTCTCCATAACCTAAGCCCTCTTTCCAATTTTCACTACTTAGCAAATTTTGAGTTGTTCTGCCAGAGTTAGTCCAAGTCCTGATTATCTCTTTTTCCTTTTCTAACTCAGTTTTTAGAGATTCATTCATTTTTAGCACTTCATCCCTAACATAAAAAGCATCATCTCTATCCTTCTGAGTTTGATGGAATATAACTAACTCTTTTTCTAAGAAATCATTTCTTTTCTTAAAAACAAGATTTTCAGAAGTTAATCTTTCACATGTTAAGGTTTGATCTCTATAACTAACAAACATGGTTTTAAGATATCTTCTCAACTCATTAATATCATCAGTATGAAAATCATAAGTAGTCTGAGGTAACTTTGTTTCAGCAGCTTCAGAACTGCTCTCAGCACTTTCTTTATCAGCATTTGCCATCAATGCATAGTTCTCCTCACTTTCAAAGTCTGAAGTGTCTGTCCAGCTTTTCTGCTTTGTGACAAGAGCCTTGCCTCTGTCACCCTTTACCTTATTGCAGTCAGGAGATATGTGGCCTTTCTCACCAGAATTATAGCATTTAACATTGGTGTAATCTCCTCTGTCAGACTTTCCTCCTCTGCCTTCAGATCTTCTGAAATTCTTCTTATCAGAACTTATACTTTTTCTGGAAAACTTCTTTCCCTTCCTGAACTTCCTGTATGCAATCTTGGTGATTCCTTTCACCATAAGAGCACACAGCTTCATCATCTCCTCATCAGCATCGGTCTCAGGCAAGCTTTCAGAATCTGAGTCATCATCACTCTCAGAACTTGATGACTCAGTATCAGACTTTATGAAAAGAGATTTACCCTTGTCTTTCTTTGAGGAAGCTGCCTTGGGGAATTCTTCTTCAGCCTTAAGAGTGACTGTCCTTGACTTTCTTCCTTTCCTCTTGCTTCTTTGTTCCATCTCCAACTCATGAGTCTTGAGCATTCCATAGATTTCGTCAAGAGTTATTTCATCAAGATTGTAGTTGCCTCTTATTGTCGTTGCCTTCAAATCCCAACATTCAGGAAGAGCTAACAGGAACTTAAGGTTTGAATCTTCAAGATCATACTCTTTATCAACCAATGACAAATCATTCAAAAGTTTGACAAATCTGTCATATAAATCATTCAATGACTCATTAGTCTTTGAGTCAAAGTGTTCATACTCTTGAGTGAGTATTGTCTTCTTGTTCTTCTTAATTGTGTCAGTTCCCCGACATCTTGTTTCTAGAGCATCCCATATCTCCTTAGCAGTCTTGCAGTTGATTACCCTGTTTGACATTACATTATCAATGGCACTATGCAGTAAGTGTCGTACCTTAGCATCCTTAGCAATTGATGCTATGTCTTCAGCAGTATAATGACTCTTCTCCTTTGGTACGGTCATTGCTGCTTCACCTGCAACTGCAACATCGAGTTTGGTTGGTTTGTGAGGACCTTCCTTGATTCTATCCAGGTATTCTGGATCTGTTGCTTCCAGGAACATGGTCATCCTTACCTTCCATATGGGATATTCAGATGGTCTCAGTATGGGGACTCTGATGGTCTCATACCGACTCTGAATTAGTGTCTTTGGTGGTTCCTCAGTTGTGGTAGGCTTAGTTGGAGTTTCTGTGTCCGACATGATTGTGTTTGGATCTTTAAATGTATGTAAGTTAACAGATAGGCTCTGATACCAATTGTTAGGTCACACACACACTGTAGAGGGGGTGAATACAGTGTATAGTACACTCAAATCGAACTTTAAGAACTTAAGTAACAGAAAACAAACTTTATTGAAACAATAAACTCTGTTACAGTATGGAACTGTTACCTCTCAGTGATGAACAAATATCACGAGAGCTGCTAGGGTTATATAGAATAATAACTTCGATAATGATAACACTTATAGTGTAAACCCTATGCCTGTGTTTATATACTACACAGTTACAAGATAATCGCTAATTGATATGGAATATAATTCTGCTTCCTAAAATATATCAATCAGATATCTTTTCTTCCAAGTATTCCATTCTTCACGGAATTCCTTCTTCATGCATATCTCTTCTTATGTTTATCTCGATCTTCTTTCCTTTAATCAGCTACTGTCCTTATCTGATTGTCCTTCAGCACTTAAGTTCTGATATCTATCTTCTGATGATTATCTCCTGATAATATAAGTACTGATATCCTTAAGTCCTGACTTCCAGTATAAGTACTGATCAACAGTTAAGTACTGATTTATCCTGTTCACGTAAGATCTGAAAGCTAAACATAAAACATATTAGTCATGACATTATCAAATATATCTAACATGGCTACTTTCTCAATACGAAGCATTCACCAAATGATAGATACTTTTACCTCTCTGTCTGACCATGCTACAACAAAAAAATGATTTACAGCGGGCCGAGCAATTCAGGGAAGTGGAAGAGCCTTGTTATTCCTAATGAACTAACAATGAGATTTACAGAAGGGGGGTTGAATGTAAATCTCAAAACTTTTTCAAGTTTTGAGCAGTTTCAAAGGCTATGTGTTTAAGATAAACAAGTGTATGAATTGCTTTAAGCTAATACTGTAATAACCCCAATTTTTGGAGATTTTTGAAACCCAGATGAATAGTAACTTTTGCTGACAATGCTGATTAAGAAAAATTATCAGACCACGATATATAGGAGTACTGTTATGGAAATTCTAAGATCATATTAGTATTCCATAAAGAAAATAAGTGTATGTAAAAGCTGTCGGATTTTGAAAACGAGCACTTTTATTTTTCCCCGAGATTTCCACCAGACATTAAGGGATTTAAGGAATTAATATTAAGATGAAGGATTTTAAATTCAAGGATTATAAAGGAGAATTAATTTAGGTATTAAAAATACCAAGAAGATTTTATCAATAAAACCATTAAGGTATTTAACCAAACGATCAACGAGATTGAGTGATAACCGGACAAAGAAATGAATAACGACTCTTGTAAATACCTTTACAAGTGGCAAGGCAAGTGGATGGTTGATCAAACAAGAAACCAAGTGATAGTTAGGAAGGAATGGCTAGTTAATTATATAGTTAACTAGGGATGATCTCATCTCACCACAAATCACCAACACATGGCAAATGGTGAGATCATCTTCCACTAACTCCTTTGTTTATTATTAACCTAGCAAAATATCAAGAGAACCCATCATTATCCACCACATTATTCCACCAACACAAGAAAGCAAAAGCATTTCCTCCCCCATTTCCATTGCTCTCGGCCAAAACAGAACCAGCACACTAAAACTGCTTTATCTCCTTCATTTCTCACTCAAATATTGTGCTCTATAGCTCATTGGAAAGGTATTGAGATGGCCTACAACTCTTGTTCACAAGTCTCGTCCAAATAATCATGATACGACCCTCATTTTTACAGTTCTTTAAATCGGACTTTTAGAAACTTCAAAGCCTAACTTTGTGTTCTTGATTTCTTTGGAAAGATCAAGCTTGTAGGAGGCTCCCAAAGGCTTCCTAGCAACTTAACACCTCCCAAGGAAGGTATAAAATTCAAACCCTAGGCTTTACTTTATTTGTTAGTAAATTTAATGGTTGGTTTTGTGAAATGAGAAGCATGGATTGTGATTATTAGTAGTTTGGTTTGATTTGGAAGTGTTTTGATAATTGAAGCTTGATTATAGTTCATAGGTCTTGATTGTGGTTGTTTGAGTTGAAAACCTTGGAGATTATGGACTGATGTGGTATGGTATAGGTGAATTTTTGTTGTATTGATGGTTATGAGTTGGTTGGTGGTTAATTGGAGTAGTTTAAATATTGGTAATCGCGTAAACATAGTCGTTGTAATGTCCGATTTACTTTAGACTGCTTTTGTTCATAACATTTGGACCCGATAACTCCCTACTAGATTATGACCATTGTCATGTTTAGATAGTTCATGTTACGAGCTTCGTTTTGATATGTAGTTCGTTTGATTCCGATGTACGGTTTAGGAGAAATGACCGTTTTAAGTAACGGCGTTTCGCGAACGAAACTTTTCCCCTCGCCTTACTTTGAAACATAGGTTAAAGACCAAGAAGGGTTAATTAGTGTATGAAACAATTATGGTAAGAGTGTTAGGCAGTTGGTAAGACACTCGCAAAGGAATCGCCTTAAAACTTGTAATGGTTAAATTATAAAAAATGGTGGAGCCGAGGTTACTCGAGTGACTTAAGAGAATCAGTAAGCGCAAAGCGAGCGTTAGAGTCTAAGGTAGTTAGAGTATAGATTTACAAGTGACTTTGGTTTAATTCCAACTTACTTGTTGTTTATAGGTTACCAGACTCCTCCCGAGCCTTTTATCACCCCCAGTCGCTCACGCAAGTTTTCTACCCGTTATACTGTTGTTGTGATGTATATGTGTATATGCATGATCTTGTGATAAATGCATATTTGTTATTAGCAAATTCTTGCGATATATTGTAGCATGTGATATGGTATATATGCATGCCTGTTTCGTATTCTTGATTTATATATCTGTTGGTTCAAATGCTTATTCGTTGCATAATACCTATGCTAGAGATAAGCGGTATTTGCGTATACCCTTAGTATAGGGGATCAAATGGTGAACTTTTTCTAAAACCGGGAGGCGAGGCTCCCGAGTATAATATATATATATTGATATAGTTTTTAAAACTATTAATCGAATAAGGTTTATTCGATAACTTTATTTTATTTAATGAATATTATTATGAATATTCATTCGAGGGCTTATGACTCCTTTATTTTATGTAATGAATATTATTACGAATATTCATTCGAGGGCTTATGACTTCTTTATTTTATTAAATGAATATTATTACGAATATTCATTCGAGGGCTTATGACTTCTTTATTTTATTAAATGAATATTATTTTGAATATTCATTCGAGTGCTTATGACTTCTTTATTTTATTAAATGAATATTATTTTGAATATTCATGCGAGGACTTATGACTCCTTTTATTTTATTATTTGAATATTATTTGAATATTCATTCGAGGGCTTATGACTCCTTTATATTATTTATTGAATATTATTTGAATATTCATTCGAGGGCTTACGACTCAGTTTATATTATTTAATGAATATTATTTGAATATTCATTTGAGGATCTATGACTCCGATTATTTGCTGAGATATATTCTTTATTTTATTAAAGAATAAGGTGTCGATAATCAAACTTATCTTTGATTATTCAAATAAAGATAGTACTTTCGTATAAGTATATCTTTGGTTATTTAATACTCATTTCAAGTATAAATTTTAAAACTTCTACTTCAATTATTTTTATAAAGATTATTCTTTATGGGAATATTATTTAAATAATAATATTCAGATAATTTCTAATATATTGGGACTGATTTATTTCATTAAATCAGCATTACTCCAAACACTCTTTAAAGTGTTTTCCAGTCTTCAAAATGATTTTTAAAAGTTAGAGCGGATCCCAAAACTCATTTTTATATTTAAGATCTTCCTTTTAAAAGGGATTTAAATACTCGTTCAAAACTTGAGGGATCCGGCTCAGTGGTGTATTTTACATTCGCAACGAGGTTGCTGTTTTGAGAAAACATCTTGATTACTTGCCCATCGTTCGGGCAGTAAGTTCATCTATTTGAGTCGGCATAAGCAACATGGGCTCAGTGGGCGTCCATGAAAGTGTAAGTGGCTCAGTGGGAGTCCATCAAATGCGTAAGTGGCTGAGTGGCAGTCCAGCATAAGGTCCTATTGCGGCCAGGGTGATGACCAGTGGGGAATTCGTCCATCTACTAGTAGAAAAGGTTACTTATTGGTATCTTTGCCTGATCAGCAAGATATCAGGTTTATGCCAAGGTTTTCTCCTTTCCAAATTCATTGGATATTGCAACTTTGTTTATAATTTTCATAACAGAGATTTGCAATGAGTGTATGAAATGTATATATAGGTGTATATATATATCAGGATTTAATGAAGTATCTCGTAACTTCATTATTTATAATGATATTCAAAGATTGAATATATATGTATATTCAAGAGGACTTCCAAGATTTTGAAAAGTATATATGTATATATACTGAATATTTTGCGACTTCATCGCATTAAGATATCAAACTTGGTTCATTTCTTTTGACCAAGACTTTCATGAGTACTATGAGAAGGCTCATATATTGTAAATTATTATACATATTATTTTGGTGGGCTTGCTGCTCACCCTTGCTTTCTTCTTTCATCACACAACATCAGATAGACAAGATGAACAGGACCAAGCTCCCAATTCGCGAGCGGATAGGAAACGTTCTGCAGCTTCCTATAGGCATTGAAGTCGCTGTAGCTAAGGTGGGAACTACCAATAGACTAGGCTTCAACTTTTGATGTACTAGATTTATGTATACTTATGAATTGTAATAATGGCAAAGAAAATGTAAATTTATTCAGAAAACCTTTTAAGGTGTATTGGCAGATAATTGTGGAATAAAGTGACCTGTGATTATTTTTGGATGTTCATCTCTGAGACTATAACGTGTGGTGTGTGTGTTTATTGTGGGGTCACAGTACAGAGTAGTTGATTAATTATTAAGATTGGGTGTTATTAAGGGAAATGGAACTCGTGACAACCCGGATCCCCGACCTCGGATTTGGGGGTGTTACAAATACTGACAGATATATATTCAAACACTAATGTAAAGAACACAACAGACCTTAAAAACTTTTCTGGTGGATTGTTGTTCCACCAGAGATGGTATTTCAGAAAATCTGTGATTCAAGAAGTTGATCACAGCTGCGTCCTAGTACAAACTAGATAATTTTTCTCTGAAGATTTTTCTAAACAGCTCTGGAAAAATTCTCATCTAATTACTAGCTGCTACTTGGTTTATATATCACCAAGTTTACAAGTGAAGACAAAGATAAAAAGTACAATAATAAAATAAGTTCTCCACTTATTTCTTCTCCATTTTACTCCAGTGCATTGTTGACTATTGCCTCTTTATACTAGAGTAGAACGGCTGCTTTTTCTGATGTTCCTGAAATAGGCTACCACATCTCAGTTGTCTCTGTCAACCCATGTGCCTCTGTTTGTAGGTACAACTACCACTTGTCAACTGCTATTTAACAGAACATCCGTTGAAGCCTTCATCCGTTGATGGCTTTATCCGTTGATGTGTTAGCAGTTGAAGCTCTATCCGTTGATGCACTCAACCGTTGAAGGATGTTATCCGTTGAAGCTTTAGAGACATCCGTTGAAGCTTTGTTTCTCATCCGTTGAAGGTCTTTAAGTTATCCGTTGACACCATTTCATTTATATAAAATTACAAGGCATGAAATACTTACAATTGGCCTTCCTATCTGCATATCCTCTAGTAGTCAACATGACTTATAATTTTCCTCAACATTTAAGAATTTATATCTCAAATTCAGAGACTGAAATGTGCTACAACACTAGACTTATTTCTAAGTAAAGCTACACCATCAACGGATAGCCAAAATGGTCTTATCCGTTGAGGCTACAAACACTAGATTTCTACTTAAGTGTTTTGTTAAACATATCATCAAAGTAATGCACATATATTCCTAACAATCTCCCCCTATTTATGTCTATAAGAATTGTAGACATAAATTCAAGGTTAACTTGATGATAACAAAACACTTAACAAATATATGAACTGAAACTAAGTAGAAATTCAAAAGTGCTGCAAAAGTGTATGTACTAGAAGGTAATTGAAGATTTACAGTATTTCCAAGGATGCTCCTCTAGCCTGAGCAAATCATCTTTTTCTTCTTTGATCCCTGGTTTTCTTTCCTAGCCCTTTGTCATTTTCCTCAATTTGGAGTTGGAGTTGTCTGAAGAATTCAGCTTCATCTTCATCACTGATATCCAACTTAGATTGCATTTCTTTGAGAGTTTCATTGCTGGCAATCTTGAGTTGGTCTTCAAGTCTGAAAAATCTTCTGACTCCTTTATCATCTCTGAATTCCATCAACCAATGAGGTGATTTGTGAATTGTAGTTCCCCTTTCTTGAATGAGTAAGGTTCTGGGCAAGGCATTGGGCTCCCTCCAAGTTTTCCTTATGTTGGCAATCTTGTTGAGAATTTCAGTCTTGGCAGTCCTGGTAAAGCCAGAATCCTTTTGTATGGCTGAAAAGACTCTGATCAAGGTAGAGTAGCCTTCATTCAGAATCCTGTAGAGAGGCCATGTTCTTTTCCCAGCTCCTTTGTATCTGAACACCAATCTCTCTGGTAGCTGTCTGTAAGCAGCAATTCCCCTTACATCCTCCAGCTCATCCAGATAGAGTTCAATGTCTGAAATTTCTTTTATGTCACAGATGTGAACATAATCATCTTTAGAAATGGGTGGCTTATGGTTAGGTTTATGTTTTTGAGTGAATTTCTTAGAGTTTAGGGGAGGTGTAGATTTGGATTTTCTTTTTTGTTTCTTTGGTAGTGGAAGAGTGGTTAAAAAGGTAGGCAAATTGATGGTGTCCCAATCAATAGGTTCCTCTTTTGGGATGATTGGTTCACCATGGATGTTTATAGTGGGATCAGCAACAAAGGGTTCAGGTTTGGAAGGTAGAGATTTAGTTTCTTCAGTGTTGCCTTCACTCCTTCTATGTGCCTTGGCCTTTCTTCTGTTTCCCTTCTGCCATTCCTCTTTTTCCTCCATACTTTCACCAAATATACTCCCAAAAACCTCATCTAAGTTTGCAATCTTGTCTTCACCCCTGACTTCAATTCCTTTCTCATTTTCAACTAGACTTGACTTTAGCTTTTGTTCAAGCTTTGCTTGTGCTCTTTTGTCAGCCTTGAGTTTTTCAGCTTCTTTTTTTAACCTTTTGGTTTCTTCCCTCTTGGCTATTGAGAATTTGGGATGTCCTTGCATCACACATATGCTTTTTCCCTCTCTAAAGATAATAGCCATGTTTCTCCTTACTGTCTCATCCATGGTCTCCTTGTGTTTTATGATGCTAGTACCCAAAACTTTGTCTTCATCAGGCTTTGGAAGAGGAAAGTCCACTTCTTTCATCTGAGCAAAGTCTAGAGGATTCTTTGTGGAGTCCTTGCTGGATCTGGTGTTGGGCTTGAGAACCATAGGTTTTAGATTCTTGAAAGAAGTCTCTCCAACCTTATTTCTCCTTTCTGGCTTGTGCTCCATATTGATTGGTTCAACCTTTGTGCTATGTTTCACAGATATTGATTTATCTTGTGTTGAGCCAAACAGCTGTTGCATCCTTTCATCAATTCTCCTCCTTTGCTCTTTCACTTGAATTTCAGCTGCTGCTAGCTGGATTAAATCAATTCCATCAGGCTTTCCTTTGATTTGAATGATTGGAGAAGTAGTGATGGCAGGAACTAGCACTTTAGATATTTGGATTTTTGTAGATGGCTCTCCTTCCCCTTCCCTTTTACTCTCCCCCTTTTTGTTATCATCAAGGAGAGGGGTCAAGCCCTGTGCTTTTGCCAGCTGCATAAGTAGATTTGTTTGAGATTGTTGGTTGTGAAGAATGGTGGCCACAGAATCTTCAATAACTTGAACTCTGTCTTCCAATTTGGCCAGCCTCTTTTCAGTATGTGATTCCTTTTTCAATCTCAACAAAATGTCCTGCATTGTACCATAGGGCATGACTGAATCCAATTTTTCAGAATTGTAGGATTTCAAGTCAGCAATATCCTTTCTGAGTTCATCCACACTCAGATTCTGTCTTACTTGCTACAACTTCATGAGATGCAGCGAGTCCAAGTGAGCTGTAAGGATAGCCTTTGTATCAGCATGAGAAGTTTTCTGAATGGCCTGTTTGATAGTACTGATTTGTTTGACTAAGGAGACATTGAATTGCCCTGTTGTAGACTCCTTTGTGAAGGCCCATTCAGGTAGATTTGGAATAGAACTAGGGCCTTCATCTCCCCCTAAGTTCATGCTTCCATCAGAAGAAACAAAGTCATCATCATCACAATTTACTCCAAATTCTTCAAATGACTCACCAGCTGTTGAAGGCATCTTGTTAATAACAGCTTTGTCCCTTTGAAGAGATGTTGTTGTATGTACTAGATGTAGTGTCTTTTCTGCCTCCACATTGCCCTGTGCAGCCAATAATTGATAGGCTGAAACAGGATGAGTAAAAGTGTCAGCATCCAAGGAAATGTTATCAATAACAGCTTTGTAATGTTGCTGAAATTGTCTTTCCTTTTCAGCATCATTCACAATCATTGACTCACTAGCAATGGCTGGATCCATCCTTATTTCTGCTGTACCTGCCTCTCTCTCATTTTCTCTATGTTCTTGCATCAGGGGCTCCCCCTGGCTCACACAACTCACTCCCTCACCTTCACCTACTAAGGTGGTACTCCTCTCACTTACTTTTGCCATGCTGGAAAAAATAGCATGCATGTTTGAGCTCTCAATCTCTCCTTTTGCCTGGGAGCAACCCAGCCTCTCACTCAAATTGTCACTCCCTTCCCTCAGTCCTAGAAGTGATTGTACAGTAATCAAGTCTTCTACACTTGGAATTGTTTCAGTTGTGTGTGTAGAGACTATCAACGGATGAGGAATAGTCGTTGAAGGTGAAACTGATGGTATCAACGGATAACTGCTGTTAAGCTTATCCGTTGAAGAACAACCACTTGTCAACGGATGAGTGATATCCGTTGAAGAAGGAAAAGAAGTAGAAATTAAAAGTGATATAACTGTTGAATCTGTGTAGATTGATATGAGTTTTGGTGACACGGATCCTTCAATTACATCTGAAAGAATTTGCGGGTGATCCAACAAATCATCTAAAAGATGATGATCACCTGTATTTGAGTGGGGCTCCTCCCTGAGTTGTAAAGAGGGAGAATCAGGAATTGATGAGAATAACATATCCACATCTAGAGATGGTGAAGAAGTGTGTGGTGATTGATGTGTGTTAATTGTGAGAGAATGGGGTTGTGACTCCACATTTGTTGGAGCCACATCAAACTGAGTTTGAGAAGGCATAGATACAGATGGATGTATCTGTACAGTGTGTGCACCCTGTGTAGAAGATTGGGTTCTTGCTCTCTTTCTTCTAATAAAGGCTTTTGTTGGTGAGTGTTTGGCTTTAGTGTCCCTCCCTCGTTTGTTCTGTGTTCCTGGTTGGGAACTATTTTCAATAGTTACATCCTTTTGGGAGGATGCAGCTAGGGATATGCTAGTAACCCTTTCAACCACCACAGCTTTTTGAGAAACTGTGGCTTGGCTAGCTTGGGAAGCACCTATCTCTCCTTCCTTATCCTGGGGGTTTCTTTGATGTTCACCCCTCCCCTCACCACTCACACCCTGTTCACTCCCTTCAAGGTTAATGGTAGATGTTACAACTGTTGTCTTTTGAGAAACAACAGAGGTAGTTTTCTTTATCTTTGATTTTGAAAGTTTAGTTTTGGTGATCTTGGTAGGAATCTGTTGGGGCATTGTCACAGATTCCATGGCCACACTAGAAGATAAAGAAATAGAGGGGTTGGAAGAAGTAGGAGTTGTAGAAGCAATTACCTCACTTACCTGAGGTGCATTCATGATTGGTAAATATACCAATGGTACACTGCTGTTGAGATCCATTCTCAATAAATCTGCAAGAACTCTTTTCTCTTGTGCCCAGCACTTGAGTTTATTATTCTCATTGGTTATGACCAAACCTTCAGCAACATGGTTAGCCAATAACATAAAGAATCTAGCATAATAGATGTTATTAGATCTATTAGCTTTGTTACCTAATCTAGTACCCAATTCTAGCATAACATAGTTGTTAAAATTAAAATACCTATCAGAAACAAGCATATAGAGCATATTAACAAGAGATGAAGATATGGCATCAAAATTGCTAATTTTCCCAGAGAAAACCTTAATAAAGGCATCCCCAAGAAAACTCCATTCTTTCCTAAGGCCTTTTCTTTTAATACTCCCTAAACTAGCAGAGTTAAGAGAATAACCTATGGAATCTAACATGCTGGATACATCATTATCAGTGTGTGGTGTCATGGCATTGTTCTCATGTAATTTAAAACATGCTAGTAAATCATCACAGTTAACACAGTGATTTTTACCTTTGAGAGTGAAAGAGATGGTCATATCTATGGAGTTGAACTCAGCAGTTGTCCAAATCTCCTCAACTACTTCACAGTAAATCGTTGGGGCTTCCAGAATTGCATAGCTAAGTTTACAGTTTTTGATGAAGTCCATCATTTTGTGATAATCTGAGTGGGCTTCATTCTTTGCTACCAAAGCTATGAAATTGTTCTTCTCATAGATGAACCCAGATTGAGACATAATCTTTACTACTGGTGTCATTGTTGTGAGTAGAATTTGCAGAGAATAACTTGAAGGTTTTGCAGAGAGAAAATGGTAAAAGCTTTGAAATTTCAAGAAAGCGTAAAGTAAAAAAAATGAAAAATCAGAAGGGCTTATATACTTTCTCAAATTAAAAAAGCATAAATAAGAGATTAAACAATAAATATATGTAAGTGAATTTCAGCCGTTTAAGAATAAACTGTAAGTATTCTAAAAACTACCTTTAAAACAAATACATACAGCTGTATGTATGAGTATCAACGGTTAAGACAATAGAATCAACGGCTGTGAAACACCTGAATCGACTGATGTGATATTTCAACGGATAAGGTAAACTGTCATCCGTTGAAGAGCACTTCAGTTTTATCCGTTGACGGATAAAAATTCCAGAAATGTATATGACTTTCAACGGATAATGAACATCCGTTGACAGAACAATTTTGACTTTCAACGGATAGGGAATATCCGTTGATGGAATAATCTGTGTTAAAAATCAAATTTGTTCTTGCAGCTAATACATTTCAGGCTTCAATTCAAATTGCAATAAGGACATGAGTTTTAAGAGTAATTAAGCATACCTAGCTCACTTACCAATCTTGTGAATGTTGATTCATCAAGTGGCTTGGTAAATATGTCTGCAATTTGTTGTTCACTTGGAACAAAATGAAGTTCCACTGTACCTTTCATCACATGTTCCCTAATAAAGTGGTACTTGATATCAATGTGCTTGGTTCTTGAGTGCTGCACTGGATTTTCAGTAATGGCAATGGCACTTATGTTGTCACAAAATATTGGAATTTTGTCAACAGTCATACAATAGTCAAATAACTGGTTCCTCATCCATAGTATTTGTGCACAGCAACTACCAGCTGCAATGTACTCAGCTTCAGCTGTTGATGTGGAAACAGAATTCTGTTTCTTGCTGAACCATGATACAAGCTTGTTCCCTAGAAATTGACAGGTGCCTGTTGTGCTTTTCCTGTCTATTTTACAACCTGCATAATCTGCATATGAGTAGCCAATTAGATCAAAACCAGACTCTCTAGGATACCAAATTCCTAGATTTGGAGTCCCCTTGAGATATCTGAAAATTCTTTTAATGGCCACTAAGTGAGATTCTTTAGGGTCAGCTTGAAATCTAGCACAGAGACATGTAGAAAACATTATATCAGGTCTACTAGCAGTTAAATATAAAAGTGAGCCAACCATGCCTCTATAACTTGTAATATCCACAGACTTTTCAGCCTTGTTTAATTCAAGCTTAGTGGCAGTGGCCATGGGAGTTTTTGCAGGTGAACAATCCATTAAGTCAAACTTCTTTAAAAGATCATAAATATATTTAGTTTGACTAATGAAAATTCCACTACTAACTTGTTTTACTTGTAACCCAAGAAAGTAAGTTAGCTCTCCCATCATGCTCATTTCATATTTACTTTGCATTAATTTAGCAAACTTTTTACAAAGCTTATCATCTGTAGATCCAAATATAATATCATCTACATAAATTTGTACAAGTATCTTAGAGCCATTAACATTTCTAAAGAAGAGAGTTTTGTCAACAGTACCTCTTGTGAAATGATTATCTAGAAGGAATTTTGACAAAGTCTCATACCAGGCTCTAGGTGCTTGCTTTAGTCCATAGAATGCTTTCAACAGATAATACACATGGTCTGGAAAATTTTGATCTTCAAAACCTGGAGGTTGGCTTACATAAACTTCTTCCTCCAATTCCCCATTTAGAAATGCACTCTTGACATCCATCTGATAGACTTTGAAATTGGCATTAGCTGCATAGGCTAGAAAGATTCTGATGGCTTCAAGTCTTGCAACTGGAGCAAATGTTTCATCAAAATCTATTCCCTCTTGTTGAGAATAGCCTTTAGCCACCAATCTGGCTTTATTCCTTATGACAATGACATTTTCATCCATCTTGTTTCTGAATACCCATTTTGTGTCAATGGAACTCTTGTTCTTTGGCTTGGGTACCAGCTTCCAAACTTTGTTTCTCTCAAATTGGTTCAGCTCTTCCTGCATAGCTAATATCCAATCTGGATCCATTAAGGCTTCTTCCACTTTCTTAGGTTCCTCATGAGATAGAAAACTACTATACAGACATTCATTTTGAGTAGCTTTTCTTGTTTGCACTTTAGATGATGCATCACCAATGATCAGTTTAAAGGGATGATTCTTGGTCCATTTCCTTTGAGGTGGAAGATGTGCTCTAGATGAGGTGGCCTCAGTATTGTCGTGATGTGAGACAGAGTGTTGATCAGTTGAAACTCCCCCTGAGTTGTTGGTCCTTTGCAGGAAACTTGGAGTTCTATCAACTGATGATGTAAATCGATTATCCGTTGATGAACTATGATCAACGGATGCTTCATTATGTACTCCAACGGATGATGCACTATGTCTTTCAACGGATACTGCATTGCCTCTTTCAACGGATGCAGAATTCTGTGCATTATCCAAGGGCATATCTTGAATCCCTTTTGAAGTGTCATCTCCGTCAATCTCCTCTTCACTATCATCACAATATATCTCAATGTTGTCAAATTTGAGTCTTTCATGGTGTCCCTCATCTGTTAGTCCATCAATCTTTTTATCATCAAACACAACATGCACAGATTCCATAACAATGTTGGTTCTTAGATTGTAGACCTAATAAGATTTTCCAGCTGAGTAACCAACAAATATCCCTTCATCAGCCTTTGCATCAAACTTCCCTTTATGGTCAGATTGATTTCTCAGTATAAAGCATTTACATCCAAAGACATGAAGAAAGTTTAGAGTTGGTTTTCTTCTCTTGAACAACTGATAAGGAGTCATGCCTTTAGCTTGATTGATCAAAGAAATATTCTGAGTGTAGCAGGCACAATTAACAGCTTCAGCCCAGAAATATGTTGGTAACTTTGATTCTTCAAGCATTGTTCTAGCAGCCTCAATTAAAGATCTGTTCTTTCTTTCAACTACCCCATTTTGCTGAGGTGTTCTTGGAGCTGAGAACTCATGCATGATTCCATTTTCTTCACAGAACAGCCTCATTGTCAAATTCTTGAACTCAGTTCCATTGTCACTCCTGATATTCCTAACCTTCAAGTCAGGATGATTATTGACTTGCCTGATGTGTTTGATAATGATTTCACTTGCTTCATCCTTTGATCCAAGAAAATAGACCCATGAAAACTTTGAGAAATCATCTACAATCACCAAGCAATATCTTTTTCTTGCAATTGACAATACATTGACTGGTCCAAACAAATCCATATGTAGCAGCTGTAATGGTTCATCAATTGTTGTTTCAAGCTTCTTTTTGAATGATGCTTTCCTTTGTTTGCCTTTCTGACAAGCATCACACAAACCATCCCTTGAGAATTCAACAAGAGGAATTGCTCTAACTAAGTCCTTTTTGACTAGATCATTCATTGTCTTGAAATTCAAATGGGATAGCTTCTTGTGCCATAGCCAACTTTCAGCTGAACTTGCTTTGCTGAAGAGACAAGTAATAGATTCTGCATCTGTAGAGTTGAAGTCAGCTAAGTACACATTTCCTTTTCTAACTCCAGTTAGAACCACTTTGTTGTCTTTCTTACTGGTGACAACACAGGCTTCTGAATTGAAGGAAATTGTATTCCCTCTATCACATAGTTGACTGATGCTCAGTAAGTTGTGCTTGAGACCATCAACTAATGCAACTTCATCAATTATGACATTCCTTGTTGAAATCAAGCTATATCCCATAGTAAACCCTTTGCTGTCATCTCCAAAGGTTATGCTAGGGCCAGCTCTCTCCTTAAACTCTGTGAGCAGGGAGAAATCTCCTGTCATGTGTCTTGAACAGCCACTGTCCAAGTACCATAAATTTCTTCTTTTTCCCTGCACACCATAAAATCAATCAAGTTGATTTTGGTACCCAAGTTTCCTTGGGTCCATTCTTGTTAGCCTTTCTCCTAGACTTCATTCCTCCTACATCTTTAGACTTAGGTAACTTTGAGTCAACCTTGATCTTAGATGTAGTTGGTTGAGGTGTAGGGTTAGTCACAGAATCATTTAGCACATTTGGAATTTGATAAGGCATGGATTGTGCAAGCATGTTATTCCATATTGGCATATTGTATGGCAATTGAGGCATACTAAATGCAGCAAGATAAGGATTGTTAAAATATGGCATGTTTGCAAAATGTGCATAAGGATTCTGTTGAGACATAACAGGCATAGCATGCAGAGGTGATGCAGACATATTAGGCATGGAAGAGGGCACAGGTATGGGAGTTTTCTTAATAGATTTGCAATTAGCAGATAAATGATTAACACTACTACAATGCACACAGCTTTTTCTAGGAGCATATTTATCAGGTGTGTAATTGTTATATTTGTTAACCCCTACCTTCCCATTTCTATTAGATTTCCTTTTAGTTTCCTTTTTATCCTCAACCACTTTGAGCCTATTCTTTAACTGTTCTAAGGTCATGTGTCCTATATTCACCTTACTGAAATCTTTGGATGTGCTTGCTTCTTCTTTGACAAAGTTCTTGGAAGTTGAACCAAACTTTTTGTTGAGTTTCTTTAGATTTTCACTATTAGAAACATCTGCCTGTTTTAATTGAGGAACCTTCAACGGATGCTCCTTTTCTTCCTTCAACGGATAACTTTCATCATCCGTTGATTCCACATCCGTTGACAGCCCATCAATTAATTCCAGTTTCTTTTTGTTTTTATCTCAGGCAGTCTCACAGAATGATTCAATTCCTTGGACCTTGACAATTTGAGCACTAACATCCCTAGATGTCTTCCAGGCTTTAATCACCTCTTGCTCTCTCTCTAATTGATTAGAAAGTATTTCTACTTTCTTAACAGATTCAGCTAGTTCATTTTCAACAGATATACAATGTAGCTTAGTTTTCTCTAGGTCAATCAACTTATCTTCTAACACAACATTCCTATTACTTAAAAACAAATTGTTCTCTTTAATCCTACTATTTTCTTTAGCAAGAGATTTAAGAGACACACGCAAATGATACAGTTCAGTAGACATGTCATTAAAAGCATCATTGCACTCTTCTTTAGTAAGCTGTGTTAAATCAGTAGTGATTACCTGGTTGCTTGATGAACTAACTTCATTTTCCTCAGAATCAGCCATGAGAGCCAAGTTGACATATTCCACATCTTCATCCTCTTCTTCTCCATCAGCTGCTCAGTCCTTTTCTTGAGTAATGAAAGCCCTCTCCTTTTGCTTGAGCATATCAAAATATTTCTTTTTGTAATCTACTTGGTCAAATTTCTTCTTTTCAGAAGTTGGCTTTCTGCACTCACTTGCAAAGTGTCCACTTATACCACAATTGAAACACTTGAACTTGGATTTGTCCACCATGTTCTTATGAGGTTTAGTGGCTCTAGTGTTTTTCCTAAATTTCATCTTTGCAAATCTTCTGGACAGAAATGCAAGATGCTCATCAATACCATCAGAGTCATCTTGGCTGGAGTTGTCTTCATTCTCAGCAACTTGCTCCTTACCCTTGCTTGATTCTGATTTGCTTGTGCCATCTTTGGAGTTTAATGTTGATCTCACAGTTTCTTGTCTGCATTCTTTCTCATTTTCAGCTACCAAGGCAACTGAACCTCCTTTCTTTCTTCCCTTCTCCAATACCTCATCCTGTTCCAGCTCTAGTTCATAAGTCTTCAAGATTCCATATAATCTTTCAAGAGTGAAGTCCTTATAATCTTGAGAGTTTCTCAAGGAGACAGTCATGGGTTTCCATTCCTTTGGCAAGGATCTTAAAAATTTAAGATTTGAATCCTTCACCTGGTACACTCTACCATACAGCTTCAGTCCATTCAACAGCTTTTGGAATCTATTGAATGTGTCATTTAAAGATTCATTTTCTTCAAAATGAAAATACTCATACTGTTGAATGAGAAGCTGCATTTTGTTTTCTTTTACTTGTTCTGTACCTTCACACAGTAGCTGAACTGTGTCCCAAACCTCTTTGGCAGTTGTGCAATTTATCACATTATCAAACATATCCTTGTCAAGACCATTAAACAAAATGTTCATAGCCTTCTTATCCTTGTGGACTTCTTCTGTGTCTTCCATTGTCCATTATGCTCTAGGTTTTGGAATGGATTGACCAACAGCAATTGTGGTCGTAGCAACTGTGGCTACTTTATGGGGAATGTGAGGACCATTCTCAATGCAGTTTACATAACCTTCATCTTGGGAGAGTAGATGAAGGTGCATTTTCACCTTCCAATGGTGATAACTGTCTTTGTCAAGAACTGGGATTTTTACTCCAATATCCTTCTTACTCATCTTTGTTAGTTTCCAAGATCTTTAAACTCTTTGTGTGTCAAGAGTTTGCTCTGATACCAATTGTTATTCCTAATGAACTAACAATGAGATTTACAGAAGGGGGGTTGAATGTAAATCTCAAAACTTTTTCAAGTTTTGAGCAGTTTCAAAGGCTATGTGTTTAAGATAAACAAGTGTATGAATTGCTTTAAGCTAATACTGACAGATATATATTCAAACACTAATGTAAAGAACACAACAGACCTTAAAAACTTTTCTGGTGGATTGTTGTTCCACCAGAGATGGTATTTCAGAAAATCTGTGATTCAAGAAGTTGATCACAGCTGCGTCCTAGTACAAACTAGATAATTTTTCTCTCAAGATTTTTCTAAACAGCTCTGGAAAAATTCTCATCTAATTACTAGCTGCTACTTGGTTTATATATCACCAAGTTTACAAGTGAAGACAAAGATAAAAAGTACAATAATAAAATAAGTTCTCCACTTGTTTCTTCTCCATTTTACTCCAGTGCATTGTTGACTATTGCCTCTTTATACTAGAGTAGAACGACTGCTTTTTATGATGTTCCTGAAATAGGCTACCACATCTCAGTTGTCTCTGTCAACCCATGTGCCTCTGTTTGTAGGTACAACTACCACTTGTCAACTGCTATTTAACAGAACATCTGTTGAAGCCTTCATCCGTTGATGGCTTTATCCGTTGATGTGTTAGCAGTTGAAGCTTTATCCGTTGATGCACTCATCCGTTGAAGGATGTTATCCGTTGAAGCTTTAGAGACATCCGTTGAAGCTTTGTTTCTCATCCGTTGAAGGTCTTTAAGTTATCCGTTGACACCATTTCATTTATACAAAATTACAAGGCATGAAATACTTACAATTGGCCTTCCTATCTGCATATCCTCTAGTAGTCAACATGACTTATAATTTCCCTCAACATTTAAGAATTTATATCTCAAATTCAGAGACTGAAATGTGCTACAACACTAGACTTATTTCTAAGTAAAGCTACACCATCAACGGATAGCCAAAATGGTCTTATCCGTTGAGGCTACAAACACTAGATTTCTACTTAAGTATTTTGTTAAACATATCATCAAACTAATGCACATATATTCCTAACAAGCCTGTACTTCTTTATCCATCAAGTGTCTCGCGTTCAAACGTATTTCTACTATAATCCATGTAACTGTAGTTCTCTCTGCTCGAATCTATATTCCCTAATATACTACTTCAATAACAGTCCTTATGTTTATTGATCTCCAACCACCCCGCCTCGCACTGTCCTACAAGGGCAAGAGAAACTGAACGCGAATAGTTTCCTCAAGATTCCTATCATGAATAAGAATATCCGCAAGCTCATTACCATTTCAAACCTGGTAGTGGTCAAGTGTGGGTTTTTAAAAGAGGGAGTAAGGCTTACTCCTCAAAAGAATAAACCAAAAAAGAAAGCCAGAAAAGGTAAATGCAGTGGGTTCGCAGCTCATCCCCATAGCCTCGCACATTGTTAACAGTGCGAACTGGTAGGCTCGTATCTTTTATATTTCTGCATGCATTTTACATTGCACCTTATTTGTATATCTCTTTTATGCCCGCATCATATTTATGTCTGACATGTTTTTTGTTTATTTTCTCGAAAATGGTTGTCTCTTTAATTCCCTTCATTGAGGAACTCGAGAAGGCGGCTGCATCCTCGGGCTGGGCTAGAGATGCACAAAAATCATGGGCCCAAAAATCTGGTCCGGCCCGGGCTTAGGGCCTCGACGGGCCCTATAATTTTAGGCAAAGCCCGACCCCGGCCGGTTAAAAGCCCGGGCTTCGGCCCGACTTGATTAAAATCCCGAAAAAAGTCCGGTTAAAATTTGATTATCTTAATATATTTTCTTACACATTTATGAATTTACGTTTACTGTAAATATAATTTTAAACACATATATATTTATATATTCGTGATTAATAATATTATTTATATAATTTATTGTATGATTAATGAAAGAAGATATAGTAAGTACACTATGTATATTTTGATAACATTGATAAAACATATTATTTTATAAACTTGTTAATTTTTTTCTGAATTTAAATGTTTTCCATAAAATAATAAAAAGTTCCATGCAAACTAATACATTTTTACGACGATCTAGTTGTTAATATATATAATCTTCAGAATTTCTAATAAAACTCGATTTGATTTACATTAAAAAAAAGAGTCGGGCCCGATTCGATCTGGCCCGGAAAAAAGTCTGGTGTGGCCCGCCTCGAGGGCCCAAACGGGCTATAATATTTTCGAAAAGTCCGGCCCGGCCCAGCTCGGTCAAAGTCAAACCCCGAAAAGCACAGCCCGGTCAAAACCCGGGTTTTTTAAGGCCCAGTAAAAGCCCGTCCCGATGGGCCTTCTGTACATCTCTAAGCTCGGCCCAACAGGTGGTTGCGGACACAGGAGATGTACAAAAAATCCGAATCTGAAAAGCCTGTCCGATTTGATCCGAAAAAAATTTCAAAATAAATCTGTTCCGGAAAAAACCCGGCCCGACTCGGCCCGATCCGGCCTGCGGGCCTTAACGGGCAACATATTTTTTGTAAAAATTCGACCCTGCCCGATCCGGTCCAAAGCCCGACCCGGTTCGGTCCAAAGCCCAGTCCGGCCCGATCAGGTCTTATAAAAGCCGGGATTTTATGATGATTATTAATAAATATTCGAATAAAACTTTAAAGAAATTATGGTCTATCCAAATTTATTTTATAGTTGAATATCATTTTGAATAAAGGTTTCTAATATAATTTTGATTCAAAGCCATAAATTAAATATATTAATATCTAATTACCGAGATGTAAATTTTAAATTCTAAACTAATCTAAGTTATAAGATGAAGAAATTATTCCAAATTCAAATTAAGAGTGTGTACTATAAATAAAAGCCTGCCTTGCAAATACATTCTAAAAAAATGTAAAAAAATATTTATATATTACAAAAAAAATTAATATTAATTTATTTAAAAAAATCTGGTGGCCCGGCTCGGCCTGATCCGCGGGCCTAAACGGGCCTAGTTATTTTGAATGAAATCCGACCCGATCCATCCCGATTTTAAAGAAACGCGGGCCCGACCGGTTTTAAAAAATCCGGATTTTTCAAAGCCCGGCCCGAATCCGGCCCGATCCGGTTTTGTGCATCTCAACGACCCGTGCTGATAATATCCCTCTTGCTTACCGCACCACCTTGACTGGGCATCTCAATAGTGGCCCTTCATCTGCTTGATGTTAGTTAGCGTGGCCACTAGTGGTTAGTAGTAGGGGGTGGACTGAAATTGCCTGATGAACAGACCCTCCAATTGTTGCCACGTACTTTTGTTAGCCGGCCCCAACTTAGAAAATCATTGGTGGGCACTTCCTAAGAGTGAGGTCGCGAAGAGCTTGCAGTGGGTCGGCTCTGGCACCTGATAAACCTCCATCCCAGTGTTGAACTGAATAAGATACTTTGTCGGGTCCGCTTCTCCATTGAACAAGATATCGAGATTGTGCTTGAACACTCGGGGCAAATGCGAGGCCCGATTGGTAGCCGTAAATGGAGACGGGGCCGCTGAAGGAGGGGGGTCCTCTCTTCTCCTGCTCCATCTGATCCAGAATTTTCTCAAGTCTCCAACCTTGATAATCTATCTCTCCCATCATTATTTGCATTACTTAAGCGATAGAGCCCTAGGGTCGCTCACGATGTCTTCCCCCTCCACCCCGATACTTAGACTCACCCTCTTGGTCGGTCCTACGTCTTCACTGCTCAGTCCTTCTAGGTGGGGTGGCCTGGCGGTGCCGACGCGGGGAGTCATCGCACGCTTCCTTTTCCCCCAGGCTCTTTTTCTTCTATTGCTTTCCTGTAATTTTCCAATTTGAGCCTGACACCGTGCTTACTCAATTTTTTGCCCTCACGGTCGAGCACGCTGGTCGACCTTATCTCAGACGAAGTTGGCTTTTGCCCCGATCTCTCAAAGATCCGAATGCCTAGATCGACGTGGCTTGGGGGTATCTCATCCCACTCCAACGACGCCTCTTTCTTACACCGAGTCTTGTCTGCCACATCGTTGAATTCATGAATGAGCCGTTTTTGAGGGCCCTTCCCTTTCACATTACGGTGAAAAATGTCGAGGTGGCGTGCCTTACGTTTAGCGTTCCGGGTAGAGCCCCTCTCTACCCTGGACATCCTAGTATTAATTTCATTCATCTGGTTGCCTAGCCCCTCGAGATATGCCATGGCCGCCTGCCCATCAACGGGTGCGGGTGGTGGCGGCAACGCCTGATTTTTTGGGGGCGTGTGCTCACCTCCGTTCAAGGTCCCTTTCTTGCTTTCACTTCCTGGTGTCACCACTGATTTGCCTTCTTTGGTCATCTTTTTTCCCTAAATTGAAATCCTCCTCCTTCTAGCGCCAAATATTAAATGGAGAATTTCGTTTGACAGTGTTTTAGAGGTTGGTGGCCAAAATAAGGATCAAGGGTGGTGTTTTTAGGGTGGATGAAGGTTGTATATGGTGGTGGTTAAACTTGTATGATGACTCCTCAAGAAAGAACATGGTTTTCTTTATTATTCGTCAAGTGTCAACTCATATCTCATACAAGTGCCTAGTATCCTATTTATGGAGATCAAACCTCACATAGTTCTTAGGGAACAAATCACCTAGGCATAGTTTAGGGGTTTTTTGCCCATGCAGCCCAAGCCCATATCCAACTCAGGCCTTAAGCCAATTAGTCACGTAAATCTCGACCGATCCCACACGTTTCCTACAATCTCGCGGCATCTCCATATTTCTTCCCGTAATTGTAGGAATGTCCCGTGTCAGTCCCAAAATTTACGAACAACTCAGTCATCTATGAGTCATTTTCCATATTAAAGTCAGAGTCTTTGTAGTGCGAGCCAGCCTGACCACCTCAGCTCGCACTAATAATAATTATCCAAAGAGTTGAGAGCTGGGCCCGTCTGGTCTCTCCTCTATTCACCCATTAATTAATTTTTTTGGACTTTTCATGTGGTGCGAGCTTACGAGTACAATTCGCATGTTATTGGTCTTTCCTCACAACTTGGGTTCGATGTGATGGGAGCTGGATGTCATGCGATGGGTTTGCAACCCACTATCCTAAAAATAGAGTGACGCGAGCCCGTCGACCCAACACACATACTATCATTAATTTCCTTCACTTGGGATCATGAGCCATGTTCAAGTACAACGAGCCCATGAGCCGCCCTTTGGCCCATCTATTACTTAATAGGCAATGAGCCCAGCTCATCATATTTTAATAAAGGGACCATGGTGCGGGCTCATCGGCCCAACTCACACTTACCATAATTTCATGCCTAATTCCTCAATTTATACAAAATGGGGATCTCTTTAGGGCCCATATCAAAAAATGGGTATAACAGTTGTTAGGTCCGGATTTGTTTGTAGAAGGGGGGGTTGAATGCAAACAATACCGTTTAATCGAATAAAATACGGAATAAAATTGTGAAACAAAATTCAAGTTAAATAAAACTTTTATTAAACTTGAAAGGTGTTACAACTACGGTATCGGTTACAAGGGATTAATCTCAAATCAATTATTACAAATTTAGAATAAATTCGACATGAACTTTTTCTATTTTTGTAATTAAAAGATCAAATGCTAAATGCGATTTGAGATTAAGTTCTAGGGATTTTAATCCGCTAGATTGATACACAAGAACAAGATAAGTATTTCTAGTTGATTGGATTTAACTTTACAATCTAGAAATTCATCTTGAAGTTACAGATGAGATGAAATATTTTATCTGCTCCTTTTGCTTTTGTTCTTTTTGTTTTTGTTCTATTTGATTGCCTATTTTTATGAACTGGTCTTCTGCTTCTTTTAAACAACACAGCCGAGTAGATTAAATTGGAATGACAATCCTTTAAGCTTGTGAGACTTTCGGTAGGACAATGTTTACAACTAGCAAGACAATTAAAAATGAGCTAGCAAGACTTTCGGTATGACTATAGATTGTCATACCGATTGTCATATTAGTTCAAATAAATTGTCTTGCTGAATTAATAACTGATTTTAATCTAAACAGAAATTCTAATAAGACAATTAAATGTATTGGCATGACTTTCGGTATGACTATCAATTGTCATACCGATTGTCATACTAGTTCAAATGAATTGTCTTGCTGAATTTAAGAAGATTTTAAACCAATTAAAATCTTGTAAATCCTTAATATTAATTCTAAATTAATTAATCAATTTAATTCAATTAATCAATAAATTAATCTTTGCAGATATAATTTATTTTCTTAATTAAATTATATGACTTAATTAATTAATAGAGAATTAATACTAACCCTTAGCAGCATCCATTCTTCTGACAATCTTCTGAAAGTCACTGAGACTTATGAATCAATTCCGCCACTTCAATGCTGACACTCGATGTACTGTCTGGTTCATGAGTGACTAACTTTCGTGACGTTTCTTCATGTCTTGACTTTTATATTCTGATTGAATCCTTGTAATAAATGATACCTTGACGAGATCTCTGTCATTTGATTAAATCCACGATCTTGATTTATATCACTGAGGCATGATCAAATTCTTGAACTTCTTCCAGTGAATCTTCAAGTCTGCAGATGAACAATGTTTCTTTATTCTTTGACAGATGTTACATTGTGAGATCTCTCTGATGATTAATCCACTATTTACTTATTACATTCCTATTTGAGTTGAGTTAAATACTCGAATAAACGAGTAGGCTATGACATATGCCTTTCAATCTCCCCCTATTTGCTTGTTAGACAATAACAACAAATACCTAGAGGATAACTCAACTAACAAATAAGAAAAAGATATAAACAGTAATGTAAAGTAAATAGCAGAAAAGTTCTGGATTATATTTAACATTTTCCAGATTCCAAATGAAATTTACAAGTGAATACAAGATAGATGTTCCTCTAGCCTGAACATATAACTACATTAGACTATCTTGATTCATAAAGCTCTAATCATATTACATTGAGTTTTGAGCTACTTGACTTCAGTTGTCTTCTCTTCTGACTTCACCTTCTTCTAAATCTTGAAGCAATTCCTTGTCAAAGACACGATCCTTTTCTGAAGTGAAGCTTGCTGGTCTGACTGGTTGAACTCCAACTGACTTCAGCTTATTCTTGAGTTGAGTGTACCTTTTAACATTCTTTTCACAATAAGCTTGAATCAAGTCAGCAGCTTGAGTCTTCAACATGGATGAATATCCAGCAGTTCTCAAATGATGTTCCATCCAGACCAGATGCTTAGCTGAGTAGTCTTTAAGAGATTGTACATCTAGCTGACAGATTTGAAGACAATCAGACTTAAAGAATCTCACCTGATGAGGATTGTTGACCACTTGAGGACTAGCCCTGCTGGCAAACTCTTTAAGCCTTTCTCGAAGAACTTCATTCAATTCTGAGCTTCTTTTGACTTTGTTTAAAAGAACCCAAATCTCTGACAAAGAACGATTCTCAAATAGATGAAGTGACACCTTGAATGATCCTTCACTCTGACAATATACAAAAATGCTCATCTCATTTAGGGATCTATCAAAAGCAGCTGTGATCCTTGAGACTTCAGTCTTGATAGCATTCATGTACATGTCATTGTTAGGATTTGAGATTTCCAGCTTGTCAAGAAGATGTAAGAACTGCCTATCATTGTTAGTGCTCAGCTGAGGCATATCGAGTACTCTCCTAGCTTCATCCCATTTTTCACCAATCTTTAGTCTGACATCTCTTCTCCTTTCTTGAGCCTTAATGTCATGAAGACGTTGTTTTTGAAGAGTTTCTGTTCTTTGAATGTCTTTCCTCATGTCAATGATCTGAGAGACCTTCTTGAGTTCAGCTTCTTTTCTTTTCATCTCTGACTGCTCCTTCTGAAATTCTTTCTCAAACATAGGATCCACTGTATCTTCCTCTTCCCAATCTTCAAAATCACTTTCCTCTTCAGCTTCAAATAACCCATCTTTATCTTCCTGAACTGGTTCAGTGGGAATGTCAAAAATATCAAAGTCATCCTGTTCTCCACTGTAGTAGACATCATCAGCCTTTCCTTTGTTTCCAGCAGAGGTATCTTTTTCTTTCCCTTTGGCACTACTTCCTTTCTTCTCCCCCTTAGTTGAGGGATCCTCTTCTGATCTTCCTTTGGAACCTCCATCACCTTCAGAGCCTGATCCTCCACCAGACGGTCCTTCAAAATAAGTTCTTTGTTCTTCATTAGGGCAATGAGAATTCTTGATCATGTAATATAGGTGTTTCATCCCTTCATTGAGATGTTCCATGCTCGTCTCTATCTTTAGAAATCTTGAGGAGTCCAGTGAATGATTCATCTCAACGAGGTCTTCAAGAGAAGTCATTCTTGTATGTAGAGAGCAGAAGTTGGATATGTCATCAGCTGATAAAGTTGGAGTGTCCTGAATAGAATTGAGCTTTGGTATTACAGTGGTCTTTAGATCTGAGATGTCGTTCCTTATGATTGCAAGTTGATTGTTGACAGAGGTGGAAGAAGAAGACCGTTCAACCACTTGTGCTTTGAATGCTTGAGCTTCAGCTTGGCTTTTAGCAAGTTCTTCTTTTAGGGCAGCAATCTGAGCTAACAGGTTTACAGTATCAGTGTCTGTGTGTGCTCTCACCTGAATTTCACTCGTGTTTGGTTCACTCATCTCACGTGCATGTGTTTCTCTCAATATAATTGCTCGTGAGGAGTCTTCCTGTTGCTGTTCTTCTGTACCTGCATTAAAAATCACCCTAGCCTCTTCAAGAGAGGTCAGTGGTGATGCAATGGGAATTCGCGAGTCCCGATCCTCAGTCAAACCTATCAAATCTTTTGGAATAGATGTTTGAATTGCTTCAGGGATAGATTGACCGAGTTGCCCTCCACTTTCTCCAGATAAATCTGCGAGTGGAGAATCCCATAAGGGAGCCAGAGGTGTTGGATCTGGGAGGGGAGAAAATGACTCTATTAAAGATGGCGGAGAGTCAGATTTTCCCTCTGAAGCATGTGACTGCTCTTCTGCCGTAACTATGGCAGGCACTGTAACCGACTCTACGTGCACTCCTCGCTGTGTGTCCTGAGTATAATCTGGGGAAGTGTATGGTTCCATTGTGAGTAATGGAATTGTGCTTGACTCAGTACAAGATGCCATGGCCCTATGGCGAATTTCAATAGATGCATCCTGTTGTGAGAATGCCTCTAGTAACTGTTCATTGGCCATTTCAAAGTCCATGTCCTGTTGGGAGGACAAGGATGGGCTTTCAGATGCCTCAGAATATGTTCTTCTTTTCTTAGGAGGAGGCAGAGCTGAGGGTTCACTCATATTTAACAATGAACTACTTCCTAGTAATCTCCTGGGTAACATTTTAGACAGTGGGGGAGAGGTTGAGATAGAATGTGACTCTGTGTTTGGCTCTATGACCTGGGATTGAAGCTGTGGTTCTACAACTTCATGGTCAGCCCTATCAACCACTGGGGGTCTTTCAACAGAAGTAGGAAGAGAGTGAGAGTGAGGAATTACTACCTGTAATGGAAGAGCCTGGGTGGCTTGAACCACTGGAGGTTGAGGTTGCTGTTCATGGCCGGGAAGATTGAAAATAGGTAAGGGAATATAAGTGGCCATGAAAGCAGATACAAGTACTGGAACTTGCATGAATTTGAAGGTTGTGTCTTGGCGAGTGTAAATCTTTTTACTAACTGGAGGGGGTTCGGTTACTGCAGAGTTAGCAAAAAGGGCTTTGTGTTCAGGTGCGAGAAGATGATCTGCTATAAGCATGAGAAAACGAGCATAGTAACATGATACCCTACGATTTGTAGAATGATCACGTAAAGCAGAAGTTAGACGTCTCAAGAGAATGGGAAAAAGTAGTTTGCCAAAATTGATCCTTTGATTGAAAACAACCGCAAGACCAATATACTGCAGAGTGGAAGTGATGTTATGAAAATTGGATTTTGTGCAGTTGGCAAACACTTTGGAAAGTGTATCAAAGAAAATATCCCATTCAGACACCAAATTTGATTTAGAAAGTTTGGTTAAATTGATCACCCCCTGATAGTGAATAGCATTGAAAAAATTTGTGATATCATTTTCAGAGGGTAAATTACAGAAATTATCTAGTGGAAAATTTAACGCACGATTGACGACTGTTTCATCAACTACATACTGTGTGTTTGCGACGGTGAATGAAAAAGATTTTGAATCATCGGCCACAGTAGAGGTTGTGCAAATCAGTCTAAGTAGATCGACGTTTAAAATCACATTTGATTTAATAGCAGAGCTAACAATCGAATGGTCATTTAAAAATCTAATCCATGGCTTAAATTTTTCAACATCACATTTTTCCGGATTAAAATAACCAACCTGATTATGCGCGACAATTTGGAAATTGAGAGCCATTTAAAATAATAATAAGACACACGCTTTTCAGAATTTTAAGAGTAATATTAAGAAAATTCGAATTAATTAAATTAATTTAATAATTCGAATTAAATTAAATATAATCGAAAAATTTAGACAGAAATGTATCTCGTTAAAATTCTTAACTCACAAACGCAGTTTTGACAAACCAAAAGACACAAATCAGAAATTGAAATAAAAATAAAAAGAACTGATTTTGGGAAAAATCGATTTGAAGAAAAAGAAAAGAAAGAAAGAAAGAAAAAAATGGGCAGCACTTCCGTAAGTATATACGTGTGTATATATCACAGGAGTGAAGTTTTAGTATGCTGAGTGAAAACTCGAGCAAGGAAGACAGACAATTCGTTGGTTTTAGTTCGAAGAGAGAGAAGAGAGAAAACTGAATACAAATACTGTTCGAATTTTTTGAGAAGAAATGAACTGATGAAATGTGGTTTAAAACAATACAAACACACGCTTTTATATGACAGTTGGTATGACAATCCTGGATTGTCATACCGATTGTCATACCAGGCAAAAGAAGGGAAAAAAAACAACAGAAATAAATACTAAAATTATAACTGGTATGACAATCTGATAGTCATACCGATTGTCATACCAGTACAATAATAAAAGGAAAATAATTATATAAGGTTTAAAACTGGCAAGACAATTGATAGTCATACCGATTGTCTTGCCAGTATAAAACTATACTGAATAACATAATAAACAACATTTAAACTGAAATGACTTTCAGCAAGACAATTTCAATTGTCTTGCCGATTGTCATATCAGCTTTAAACACAGAAACACACATATATAAATATGTACTGGAATAAAGACTCATATAACTTAGTAAAAATATCAGAAAATATTTACAAAATCAAAGACAATATTTCAGAATTAATTATTTTTATTCCAAAAATAGATTTCTGTTGAATTTTAGCAAATAAAATTCATAGAAAAATATTTTTAGAGAAAATAAAATATTCTGAGATATTTTAAATTAACAAGAAGGGAAAATAAAACAGATAAGATACTATAAATTACATAGAATTAAGCAAGAAATATGATAAAATGATAACATAAATTTGCAAATGAATTTTTCATTTATGAAAAATTCATTTGTAAATTCATTCAAGAACAGATCTCAGATATTAACTAAATTAATCACTAAAACTATTCAACATGCCCAATTTACCAACTAATCTGGTAAATGTGGATTCGTCAAGTGGTTTAGTGAAAATATCTGCTATTTGTTCTTCTGTTGGAACAAAAAATAGTTCAACAGTACCATTCATGACGTGCTCTCTAATAAAATGATACCTGATGTCAATGTGCTTTGTCCTCGAGTGCTGCACAGGGTTGTTGGTGATGGCTATTGCACTTGTGTTGTCACATAAAATAGGAATCTTGTTCAATACAGAGCCATAGTCTCGTAGTTGGTTCCTAATCCACAAGATCTGAGCACAGCAGCTTCCAGCAGCAATATATTCAGCCTCGGCCGTTGAGTTGGAAACTGTTTGCTGTTTCTTGCTGTACCATGAGACTAGCCTGCTTCCTAGGAATTGACAACTTCCTGAGGTGCTTTTCCTATCAACAACACTTCCTGCATAATCTGAATCTGTATATCCGACAAGGTTAAAACCAGATTCTTTAGGGTACCAAATACCTAGATTTGGTGTTCCCTTAAGATATCTTAAGATTCGTTTAACAGCAACGAGATGAATATCTCTAGGATCCGCTTGGAACCTTGCACATAAACATGTAGCATACATAATATGTGGTCTACTTGCAGTAAGATAGAGTAACGAGCCAATCATACCTCTGTAGCTTGTGACATCTACCTTAATGGAGTTTTCACATGGTCCAAGCTTGACAGCTGTAGTTGATGGAGTCCTTGCTGATGCAGAATCCTCTAGATTGTACTTTTTGAGGAGTTCCTTGAGATACTTGGATTGACAAATAAATGTTCCATCTAACCTTTGATTTACTTGTAATCCAAGAAAGAACTTCAGCTCTCCCATCATGCTCATTTCAAACTTGCTGTGCATTAACTTAGCAAATCTCTTACAGAGATTATCATTAGTAGACCCAAATATTATATCATCCACATAGACTTGGACTAATATAGTATCCTTCTTATGTGTTTTAGAAAAGAGAGTTTTGTCTATGACACCTCTAATAAAGCTATTTTTAATAAGAAATTCAGAGAGAGTGTCATACCATTTTCTTGGAGACTATTTTAGCCCATAGATAGCCTTGAAAAGAAAGAAGACAAAATCCAAATGATCTGGATCTTCAAAACCAGGAGGTTGCTCTACATATACCTCTTCATCCAGCTTTCCATTCAGAAAGGCGCTCTTGACATCCATTTGATAAACTTTAAAGTTTGAAAATGCTGCGAATGCAAAAAATATCCTGATGGCCTCAAGTCTAGCCACTTGAGCATAGGTTTCATCATAATCAATACATTCAGCTTGAGAATACCCTTTAGCTACCAGTCTTGCCTTGTTTCTTGTAACCACACCATCTTCATCTAGTTTATTCCTGAATACCCACCTAGTACCAACAACTTTCTTGTGTACAGGCCTAGGTACCAGTTTCCAGACTTGTTGACTTTCAAACTGATTGAGTTCATCTTGCATAGCAATCACCCAATCTGGATCAGTCAGTCCTTCTTCAATTTTCTTAGGTTCCATCTCAGAAAGAAATCCTGAGAACATACACTCATTTTGAGTAGCACGTCTAGTTCTGACTCCAACATCTGGATCACTAATAATCAACTCAAAAGGGTGAGCTTTATTCCAGACAGTCTGTCTTGGAAGATTTGATCTTGATGATTCGCCTTGAAATTCATTGTGATGTTGTGTCCTACTAGATGATCCTTCAGCATCTCCCCCTGAGTTGTTGCCATTGTGACTTGAAGATTCTCCGTCAGTAGCAGTGGTATCTCCATTGTTGCCAAAGTTTCCATCACTATTACCTTGAGTATCATCAGGATTAACAGGTTCTTCACCAGCAACAACCTCAGGTTCTTGACCATGTTCTGATTCTGAATCTGACGTCTCATCAAACTTCAGTTTCTCAGAAGGATCTTCAGTTTGGATACTAGGGAGTTTAGTGTCATCAAATGTAACATTGACACTTTCAGTTACTTTGTGTTGATCAATGATATACACTCTATATGATCTTCTTCCATATCCAACAAAAATACCCTCATATGCCTTTGCCTCGAACTTACCACGACGATCATCTCCATTCTTGAGCACGAAGCATCTGGCACCAAATACATGAAAGTATTTGATAGAAGGTTTCTGTTCATTCAAAATCTCATAAGGAGTTTTCATGAAGTCTTTGTTGATTAGAGTTCGATTCTGAGTATAACATGCAGTATTGACAGCTTCAGCCCAAAAGTACATTGGAAGACCTGATTCACTTAACATCGTTCTTGCAGCTTCAATCAATGTACGATTCTTCCTTTCTACCACTCCATTTTGCTGAGGGGTTCTAGGAGCTGAAAATTGTCTGGTAATCCCTTTGTCTGTACAGAATCCATTGAGAAGTGCATTCTTGAATTCTGTCCCATTATCTGACCTTATTGCTCTAACAGGGACGTTAGAATCTAACTCAATCATCTTGATATGATCAATCACAACTTGTGGTGTTTCATCCTTAGAGTGAAGAAATAAAACCCACATATACTTGGAATAGTCATCAACTATCACAAGACAGTAACACTTCTTTGACATAGAAAGGATATTAACTGGACCAAATAAATCCATGTGCAATAATTGCAGAACACCAGTTATGGAAGATGTGTCAGTGCCTTTGTGACTTGCTTTCTTTGACTTTCCTTTCTGGCAAGCCTCACATAGTCCTTCTGGAGAGAATTCCAGCTGAGGCAGACCTCTTACCAATTCTCTTTTGACAAGAGAATTCATTGTTTTGAAATTGAGATGAGAAAGTCTCTTGTGCCATAGCCAACTCTCATCTGACGATGCCTTTGCATAGAAACAATTGACTTCAAGATTGCTTCCAGAGTTCATGTCAGCTACGAACAGATTTCCTTTCCGGATTCCCATTAAGGAGGGTTTTTCACTTTTCTTGTGCAGAATCTGACACTTCAGCTTGTCGAATAAAACATTATAGCCGTTGTCACAGAACTGACTAATGCTAAGCAGATTGTGTTCAAGTCCTTGCACAACATATACATTTTCAATGATAACATTTCCAGCTAACAAACAGCCATATCCCTCCGTTAAACCTTTGCTGTTATCTCCAAAGGTAACCACTGGGCCAGCTTTCTCAACCACATTTGATAGCAGGGCTCTATCTCCGGTCATATGTCTTGACGATCCGCTGTCAAGAATCCACACTACCGGTTGTACCTGTTTAATGCCCTGCAATACAAATGGATTAGAACTTCTTCGGAACCCAAGCTTGGCTGGGTCCGGCATACTTGTAAAATTGGCCTTTATCAGGCAAAACAACATTCTTAATTTCAATATTCTCAACATTCTCAATGACTGAACATTTGACCTTGTGAACAGCCTTGACAAATTTCTGGTTAGGCTTAGGCACAAATGTCTCCTTTCTAGCTTTAGGAGGACTAGCAGTCTTAGACCTATCATGCTTTCTATTATTCACATGCTGACGAGGAGTAGTCTTATCATTAGAAACATGCTTACCATTAAAATAAGCAAACAACAGATTAAAAGCACAAGACATACAATCAGGAACACCACATGCTTTATGAGAAGGATTAACAATAGGCAACTTATGCATGGTAGACATGGCATTTGTGTTATCCAACCCATGTGTGTCTGAGTTAGTCTCAGTTGCTTTCACAACCTTGACTGGAACTTTTGACACACTTGACTTGGAGACATCTTTCCCATTAGCATTATCTTCAGCACGGATTTCTTCTTGAATAATAAAGGAGGTCTCATCAAATGGTTCAGCAATTGATTCTTTATAGAGGGGTTCATCAACACCCTTAAGCACATGTGGTACTTCCCTGCCTTTAGCACATACATGAGGAGGGGAGTTTATGCCTAATTTTCCAATAGCAGCATTGTAATCATAACCTATTCCATGTGTTTGATTAACAGCTTGCTTATTGTAAAACTCTTTGGACTTCGAACAAGAATTAAAGTAAGCTTTAACCTTAGCCTCAAGACCGGTGATCTTGTCTTTGAGAATAGTTTCGAGTTGTCTATAACAGTCAACTCTATTCTCTAGAAAAGATACTTGTTCTTTTAGTTTATCTTGATTAATGTGCACAAGTCTTAATTCATTGACCTCTTTCTCAAGGTCTTTGATTTGTTGATTTAACAATTCATTATCACGACGAGCACAATCTAAGGAACCTCCTAGATGATAAACTAATTCAGCATCAGTAAATTTTACCTCTTTTCTTGACGATGAGGTGCTTGCATTACTAGCCATGAGAGCAAGATTCCCAACTTCTTCATCTTCACTGTCAGTATCATCCCAGCTTCTTCCCTTTGCCAGGTACGCCCTTTCAGATTTACTCTTTTGATTAGAATCGTAAGAGTTCTTCCTAGCTTGTTTTGGCTTCCTGCATTCTGTGGCAAAGTGTCCCAACTCATTACAGTTGAAGCATCGAATGGTGCTTCAATCAACCATCCCTGTTTTATACCCACCACTGCTGGTGTTAGAGGATGAAGATCCACCTTTCTGGAATCTGTTGTAGTTGGACTTGTACTTGAACTTGGGATTCCTTTTGAATCTGACATTTGAGAATCTCTTGACAATCAGGGCCATTGACTCATCCTCCAATTTCTCCAGTTCTTCCAAGGAATAATAATCATCTCCTGATTGATTTGTAGTAGGAGAATCAAATTCTGCTACTATCACATTATCTTCAACCTTGGAAGACTGTACCATTCTTTCTGACTGTTGAGATTGTTGTTGATATTGTGGTTGTTGTTGTTGTTCATCAGCTACTAGAGCAGTAGACGTGCTGACCACTCTTCCTTTCCCGTAAACTTCCTTCTGCTGAATCTGCTCCAACTCATAAGTCTTTAACACACCATAGAGCCTTTCCAAAGAAATCTCACTCAGATCTCTTGCTTCTCTTATGGCAGTGATTCTATGTTCGAGATGAGTTGGCAGTGTTAAAAGGAACTTTTTGTTGACCTCCCTGATGGAATAGTATTTACCATTAATGTTCAGGTTGTTGATCAATGCATTGTACCTCTCAAACACTTCAGTGATTCCTTCTCCTGGATTGGATTTAAAGTATTCATACTCAGAGGTTAGGATTTCTAGTTTGTTCTCCCTAACTTCCTCTGTGCCTTCATTAATAATCTCAATAGTTTCCCAGATATGTTTGGAATCTTTACAATTCATCACATGTCTATTCATCAGGGGATTAAGGGAATCTACTAAGATTAATTGAAGGCTAGCATCCAGGGAAGCTTCTTCTATTTCAGCAGGAGAGAAGTCCTCAGGATCCTTCACATAAGTTCTCGCTTTGGTGATCACCACATCATTTTCTATTACCTCTGGTTCCATAACCATAGGAATTTTTGGACCCTTCTTCAACACTTGCAAATATTTGGGATTAGCAACCTGTAAAAACAGTAGCATCTTCTTCTTCCACATAACATAATTTTCTTTATCGAAAAGTGGAATTTTAACGGTTCCAACTTTTTGTGTAGTCATTATAAATTTTTTGAGTGAATAAAAAATTCAAGAAGTGAAAGAAACACAAAAGTCTAGGATCTAGATTTGTACGTTAATCAGAAGGCTCTGATACCAATTGTTAGGTCCGGATTTGTTTGTAGAAGGGGGGGTTGAATGTAAACAATACCGTTTAATCGAATAAAATGCGGAATAAAATTGTGAAACAAAATTCAAGTTAAATAAAACTTTTATTAAACTTGAAAGGTGTTACAACTACGGTATCGGTTACAAGGGATTAATCTCAAATCAATTATTACAAATTTAGAATAAATTCGACATGAACTTTTTCTATTTTTGTAATTAAAAGATCAAATGCTAAATGCGATTTGAGATTAAGTTCTAGGGATTTTAATCCGCTAGATTGATACACAAGAACAAGATAAGTATTTCTAGTTGATTGGATTTAACTTTACAATCTAGAAATTGATCTTGAAGTTGCAGATGAGATGAATTATTTTATCTGCTCCTTTTGCTTTTGTTCTTTTTTTTTGTTCTGTTTGATTGCCTATTTTTATGAACTGGTCTTCTGCTTCTTTTAAACAACACAGCCGAGTAGATTGAATTGGAATGACAATCCTTTAAGCTTGTGAGACTTTCGGTAGGACAATGTTTACAACTAGCAAGACAATTAAAAATGAGCTAGCAAGACTTTCGGTATGACTATAGATTGTCATACCGATTGTCATATTAGTTCAAATAAATTGTCTTGCTGAATTAATAACTGATTTTAATCTAAACAGAAATTCTAATAAGACAATTAAATGTATTGGCATGACTTTCGGTATGACTATCAATTGTCATACCGATTGTCATACTAGTTCAAATGAATTGTCTTGCTGAATTTAAGCAGATTTTAAACCAATTAAAATCTTGTAAATCCTTAATATTAATTCTAAATTAATTAATCAATTTAATTCAATTAATCAATAAATTAATCTTTGCAGATATAATTTATTTTCTTAATTAAATTATATGACTTAATTAATTAATAGAGAATTAATACTAACCCTTAGCAGCATCCATTCTTCTGACAATCTTCTGAAAGTCACTGAGACTTATGAATCAATTTCGCCACTTCAATGCTGACACTCGATGTACTGTCTGGTTCATGAGTGACTAACTTTCATGACGTTTCTTCATGTCTTGACTTTTATGTTCTGATTGAATCCTTGTAATAAATGATACCTTGACGAGATCTCTGTCACTTGATTAAATCCACGATCTTGATTTATATCACTGAGGCATGATCAAATTCTTGAACTTCTTCCAGTGAATCTTCAAGTCTGCAGATGAACAATGTTTCTTTATTCTTTGACAGATGTTACATTGTGAGATCTCTCTGATGATTAATCCACTATTTACTTATTACATTCCTATTTGAGTTGAGTTAAATACTCGAATAAACGAGTAGGCTATGTCATATGCCTTTCAACAGTTATTAATTTGTATAAGCAATCAAGTTACAAATGTGTGAGGTAAACGGGCAACAAGCTGCATCGTCAAACCTCGTTGAATGACAAAACCTAATCGTTTAAACACATATTTAGTCGACCCTGCTGTCATTACATTCTTATTCATGACTTTCTGTACTCTTGTCAAAAATTCAACTGTATCATAAGTTAGAAATTCAAATGTATCAAAAGCAAATGGTATAAAGTTGTGTTGATTATCCACATGACTGATCATGCTTGTTAACCTTTACTTCAGCTGTCTTAGTTGTCGCATGACCAACTATTAACACCCCAATTACCAAAATCGTTCAACGGGAGAGCATATCTAATGATGTTGAATATACTAAATTGGACCTATAGGACAATATGTAAAATTTGTTGAACCTGTAAGACATTGTGCCCGTGTAGGAAATCTTAAAATAAGTAATTTATAACTTAAAACAGATAAGTAACTTACAAGTGATAAGTAGCTGAATCATTATAAGTTATATAAGTGTTTGGATAATTTTATTTATAAGTCAAAATTTTTTTTACATGAATTAATCAAAATAAATAATTTTGAAATATAATTATCTTATTTTGTGAATTTGAGATTAAATTAATATTTATAAATATATTTTTTAAAACTTAAGTTAATAAAAAGGCGAAAATCAAAATAAGTTGAAAAAAGTACGTTGTTACTAACATTTAACTTATCAGCTTATAAGATGAAAATACGACTTATAAGTAGGGTCGACAAACACTCGTCGATAAGTACTTACGGGCTTATAAGTCCATAAGCAACTTATTTTCTTGTTCCCAAACAGGCCTGGTACTTCGATGGTATTGACTATATTGATTAACTATATTTTAAAAATAGTATGTTATTAAGATTTTATGTTATTATAAACATAATATATTACTTCAATATGGTAATAAATGATTATAATTTTTTTACAAATTTCTTACATGTTTGTAGTCTTGTAAAATTAATACAAATATGTTTTTCTGCATTCCAGCTGTATACCAAAACATCAGCAGGTCCAATAGTCGATTTAACTTCCCCTTGTTGGGTAAGAAAGTTTATCGATACCTATTTTTTAGCCGAAATCCCTTCTTTTCAAAGAATATCATACAACACATATTTGACCATGTCATGACAATACTTAAAATCCGGTTACTATTAACAATGAACAACATGTTTTCCAAATATATTCATGAGTTAAGTATAAAAGATAATGTGCACCCTCCGAAAATATAAGAATTATAAATCAGCAGGGCAAAATGATCCGTACTCAACTGGTGTCATACGTTATCCTAAACCTATGATCCGTACTCAACTGGTGTCATACGTTATCCTAAACCTCGTTACATTTATGCAATATATGATTCCACAATTTATATAATTTAAAGGTATTGTTGTTTAGTTTCAAAAACTCTTTCTAAATTAATAATTATTAATTTATTTATTAAAAAATACCTCTCTAAATTATTGAAATTGTTCAATCCCAATTATATTATCTATAGAGATTTTATATGATCATATATAAATTTGACATTAAAGATAACATTAATAAAGAAGCAATTAAATTAAGTTATCGTAAGTTCATTACAATATAAAAAAGCAGGGAGTATTATTTGTACCCCTTTCCTTCTTGCCTGAACCACGGATCGAACCCTAAACCTATTCATATTCAGACAATCAATCCAAATCAAAAACTCCCGCTTAATTCCCGGCGAATCCTCCCCTTAACGGCTACTTTTAATGCCTCTACGCCTCAATGGACTCCATCGTCAACTCAGCTCTCGAAGAGATTTGCGCCGTTGGCATCACGGGCCTCACTCTCCCAAACCTCTGGCCCAAACTGCAACCATCATTCATTTCTAACGGGCTTCATCCATGTGTCAATGTTAAAAAAGCTTTGTGGACCAATCTGCTTAATATCCCTGGCTTACAATTCGAATCCGGAGGAGTTTGTTATGATCCTAACGATCCTATTATTCTGTCAGTTGAAGACTCGGAGAAGCTGAATTTGAAGATCGTGGCAGCCGAGCATTTGCGGAATTGTTTCGTTGGATTGTATGATATTAATGCTTCTAGTACCGGAATTTCTGTGCAAGGGCGT
The DNA here is from genome assembly GCF_009905375.1 of Apium graveolens. NCBI lineage: Eukaryota > Viridiplantae > Streptophyta > Magnoliopsida > Apiales > Apiaceae > Apium > Apium graveolens. The sequence continues at coordinate 87,476 of NW_027418553.1, read as the reverse complement.
CGCGCGCTTGAGCGGATTGCTATTGCTAGGTTTGTTTTACTCGAAATGTGCATCGATTTTGGATTGTTTGTGGAATTGTTGTGTTAATTCGGGACTGTATTGCCTTTGCTAGAATTTTTGTGCTCGAAATGTGCATTAATTTTGGTTAGTGTGTTGAATTGTTGAGTTAATTTGGACTGTATTGCCTTTGCTAGAATTTTTGTGCTCGAAATGTGCATTAATTTTGGTTAGTGTGTTGAATTGTTGAGTTAATTTGGACTGTATTGCCTTTGCTAGATTTTTTGTACTCGAAATGTGCATTAATTTTGGTTCAAGTGTTCAATTATTGTGTTAATTTGGGACTTTCGATGATGCTTGAATATTAATGTTTGCGTTTCATGTTATACTCGAAATGTCATGCTCATGTATGCTTAATGAGATTAAAATTTTAAATACTTTTATATTTTTCACTTTTATCTAGGGAATGAAATATATTAAATGTTGGAATAGCTTTGATTATATATTTTGTTGGACGGGGGTCGCTATATTCAGCAGTGGATATGAGAATTATGATAGGTTAGGGGACGTAATGTTGTTTTTGTCTTTAGAATTATTTTTTCCTGTTTCCAATATGATCACGCATAAAAGATTTTTTTATGAGCTGATGTTTTTCTTAAAATCTTTTAGATTTTTATTGGATAAGTAATAAGTAATATCTTTTACTTGATTGAATGTATATTGCCGATTAGATTTAAAATCAATTTAGTGCAATTTAATTGAACTTGTGACTATAAAATACAGTAACCTAGCAAAGAATACCACGGTAACTTGACAAGATTGAAAGGTAATATAATAGCAATAAAACATTGTAACGGATATTATGGTGCAAATGTGGGGACATCAATTTGTAGAAAATAAAGAGAAGTAAATGCTTTTTTCTAGGTATAGACCAAGCATTAAGCAGCTTTGGAGTGATTAGTAGATACAGGTAGAAATATCTTCGAAAGATAAATTGGTATTTGTATTAATACTAGTAGTGAATTTAGGGGACCTGTCCACCCTGGTCTCCACGTGGCCCCGCTACTTCTGCTTTAGAAATCATATTTCTGTTCGAGTATCTAAACTTTACATTACGAACTTGTAAACTCGGACTTTATCTAAAGGATTTGTGCATCTGCAGAACGAATGGGATCACTCAAAGTGAACTTGGTAAAGAATTTGGCTTACCAGGGAATAAAATATTTTATGTATTACGGAAGCTTGAATGCCAAGGGTTGATTGTGAGGCAGTCAACAATTCTAAGGAAAACAGAAGTTTCCAGTGACAGAGTGCAAACAAATAGTTCAATCGTATCCACCAATATGATCCACTTGTATCGGTTCGCAAAGCATTTGGGTTGTCAGCAAAGACTTGAAGTTATAAAAGAGGATAAATTGGCTGTTAACGAAGATGAAGAAACTGCACCACATGCTTCTGGAATGGTTGAAGAATCTGTAATAGAGCAAGTGAAAGATTTTCTCCCAGAGCTGAAGCATATATGTGATAAACTCGAGAAAGCTGATAACAATGTAGGTTTGATTTAATCTTCTGCATGTCTGCCTGGTGTCCTACATACCATTATGCTAATCTTACTATATGACCTCTTATCTTCTTAAAGGTTCTTATCGTGTCAGATTTAAAAAAAGACCTTGGTTACTGCGGAAATCCTGGGCATAGGCGTTGGAGAAATGTAAATTTCCTCAAATTTAGTTTGATATCTTATTAGAACTTGAGGTCTATAAAATTAATCAGACTTTATTTCCCCCATATTTTTGGATAATAGATTCTTCACAGGCTCAAAGATGCACATGTAGTGGAGGAGTTCATTGCTGTAGTTAATACCAAGGTAATATAATACTACTGTGAGATTCTGGATAATTTTTGCATTTCAAATGTACATGCACAATACTATGTAAAGTTGTGGGTGGTAAAAGAGCTATATTTTAACTGCAGTTTTAATCTTGATTTTAAACAATGGCATATATAGAAGATAATGTTCGAATCATAAAGTCTGGCAACAATATTTTTAAAATTGTCTAAATTTATGTCCGAAGGCATGAAGGTTTTCTGGGGGTTATTTTTCATAACATAGCCTGTCTGTCTTTACAGTTTAAGTGATACCTATCAGTAGAATAGCACCTACTTAAAAGAATAAGTATTTTACACGGTACATTTATTGGTTGACTGAACTTTTTCAGTCAATACATCACAGATCACATTGTGGATATTGCCTTCACTGAGGGTCACTATGTTGATGCATTACTTATGTTTATATAGATATATATCTATTTAAAATTTCTGAAGTAACCCAATTTTCTAATTACTAAATATGCCCATTTTTGCCTATCTAACTAAAATATGCCCATTTATAAGCACTGGTTAGGTTAATTACAATTATACTAAAGTTCACCTGCGTCTTTCTCACAATTAATTTCTCAAGTTTGTAGGGAAAACTATTGAAAGTTGTGCACTTGTTGTATGTATAAAAAAGTTGTGCAATTCCTGACACGTTCTTACTGTCCAGCTATCAGCTGAACGAATCTATTGTGCATTAGAATATTATTTGATACACCTCCTCTAGTAATAATCTTTCCATTTTATAGGAGGTCAGCTGTTTAAAACTGTTGAAGAAGTTTTCTCCCAAACATTTTGAGCCCAAATCTCTCAAATTTGGATTAAATGATCTTGATGTTGAAGAACCAGTAATATTGGGAAAGAGAGGACAAATTAATGAGCAGCTTGTAGAGCTTCCTCTAGAACACCAAGTTTATGATATAGTTGATGCTGAAGGATCTAAAGGTTTGTCAAAAACCGAGGTGCGTTTTAATGTATAAACACTTATGTATTGTTATATGTATCGTTATATATGTCATTGTCATCTGTTGTTTACTTTTGTATTTTTAAGATTTCTTGCCTACCACCTTTTGCCTGCCTTTACTAAGATAACAGGTAGAGTTCTTGCCAGACTTGAATCTTCTGCATAGCAATATACTTCCTTCTCTTGTATAAATGTTTCTCTCTGCCTTATTTTAATAAATTATAGATTTACCTATATACACTTGTTCAATGTTCACGCATATGCTAATTCTAGCAACTTTGTAGTGTATCAGTCAGCCTTTGAATAAGCTATCCTAATCAGCTGCACTCTCTGTATACAATAGGAGCATTTATAACTTACCATGATTGCACTCTTACTCAAAACGAATTGTGATTATATATTTGACTATTGTGACAGTTGTGCAAAAGGCTCGGGCTGAACAATAAAAGGTATAACACTCGGCTACAAAGTTTATTTTCTAGGTTTGGAATGCATCTACAGGCTGAAAGCCATAATCGAGGTGTGGCATATCGGGTCTGGTCCCATAGAAACTTCAACCGCGAAGCATCAAGCACTCATACAGACAAACCAGATATTGTCATTGATGAAAATGAAACTAGTGTTCCAGATCCTGGAAAAAGAATTCATGAATGCTCAACTGAATATGTTCAATTGGAAGATAATTTAACTAATAAAGAGGATGCAATAATTACTGGAGAAATTGAAAGTGTATCAACTGAATTAGAAATTTTCAAGGGTTTGCCAGCTTTAGGTGATTCTGATATCTTACTTGGTCCTAGTAGTTCAGAGAACATATCCCCTGAGCTAAGTCTTATAACTCCAGTTGCAGACCTTCATCTTGTGAATAAAGCACCTGTATCAGAGGCGACCACAGAATCTCACGTTTCATCAAGTTCCCGCAAAAGACAATCGCATCCAAAGTATCTGTGTCTCACAATGAATGCACTTAGCAAACAAAGGGAGCATCGGATACTTGAACTGCTGCAGGTACTCTTTTTGGCATTATGTTTTATTCACTTCCCAATTTATTTGTACTAATAGGGTAAAAATGGGGCGGGGATCTCAAATCCCATACGGCCATAGCCACCCCGCATAATTTTTTTTGCCCCATCCTCGCCCCATTCCCCCGCGGGGATTTATTTTCAATCTTCATCCCCTGCCCCACGAGGTGATGTGTAGTCACCGACCCATTTTAATAAAAAATTATCATTTTTTAAAAATAAATTATATTCTAATATTTTTTTAATAAATTATTTTTGTAGTACATATGTTTTCTATAGAAAATTAACACTATACTAAAGTAATTACTTAAATGTGATATTAGTTTAGAAAATCTAGAATATCCTCTAAAACTTTTAAAAATAATTAGAAAATTATAAATGTAAAATGTAGAATCATATAATATAATACATGATTAAATATGGATAGATAGATTATAATATAATCAAAAAATTATCAATATAGTATAGTATATTGTATTGTAAACACAGACACATACTAATTCAGAGTGGGGCAAGTTTTTCCCGCAGGTATCACATAAATACTATACTCGCGGCACATATTTGCGGGACAAAATTTTAATCCCCACTTCCCCATTTTGTCGGGGCGGTCCCCATATTCCCACCCCATTTTTAAGCCTAGGCAGTTATCTTAATTCTTAACCAGTAATAGGTTAAAAATTTGTTGGTTTTGCTTTATTCCCTTCCGAATCGTTAATAATTCTCTCAATCGGTAAGATACAAAACAAACTTCAGCTTAATGACTAAGAAACAACTTCTTTTTCAACTACTATTACTTCATCACTGAAAAACGTAGACCAACACCCATCCTTTTATTTATACTAAATAAGTTTTATTCCTAATTTTGATAACTTTTTATAATACATTTAATGGAGTATTAACTTTTAATATTTGAATTTCAAAAATGATAAATTATAATAATAAATAATAACCAAATACATTAAAAATTGATAAAAGCATCACACATTCTTGGCTTAATGAACTTTTAAGCCTTATGGTTTTCACCAACATACCCATTAGCCATCCTCCCCAGCCATCATCCCCTGTGGTTCAAAACTATTCCTTTTTACCCCTGAAGTACTAAAACATATATTTTTACCCTCGGACCGGGAAAAAAACGGTGTAAATCGGCCGGTCCAAGGGTAAAAAATACGTATTAAGTACTTCAAGAACTAAAAGGTACGGTTTTGAACCACAAGGGCTAATGAGTATATTGGTGCAAACCTTAAGGCTTAAAAGGTCATTAAGCCTACATTATATGTTTATGAATATTATTATGTTAGTATGCGAAATTCATACGATATATGAAAGTTGTCTATTCTTTAGCATAAAAGTTTTTTTTAAAAAGTTGTTTTAAATTCTTCTATTAAAACAAATCATAAGTCTCTAAAAACTATTTTATCTTTCAATTAAGACATGAAATACAAAGTTGTTTTATTCAAATAGTTTGCAATATATTATAACTTATAAAGAAAATATGAATATATGCACCGCTCAGACATTATGTTAGTTTACACACCAAATAATATTATTCTTTAAGTATTCAGATTAAGAATTCATTCAGATATTTTAATGATTAAGAAATTTTTATTGAGAGTTGCCAAATGGTTTTTGTTGAACAGGAGGAGAAGTTCATGATAAAAGCGGAGCTACATAGGCATCTTGAAAGCCTTGATAAGGACAAACAGACAACAATGGACAGGAAGACCCTAGAGCGTAGTCTTAATAAGCTTCAGCAAGAAGGACTTTGTAAGTTGATTCATGTTGGTGTCCCTTCTGTTACAAACTGTGGTCGTAGCCGAACAATGGATATCGTTCTTCATCCTTCTTTGGATAATATCTCTCCGGAACTTTTAAGTCAAATCTATGAGAGAGTGAGGTCATTCGAAATGCAAATCCGGAATCATCAAAGCTCTGCTAAATTTAAGGCGAGTCGAGAAGCTCCTATTCTGGATGACGTTCAAAGAATACTTACCGGTGCCAAAGACGATCAGTCTGAGAGAATAGAAGCCATGCGTGAAAATGGTTATGTACCAGCAAAAATGGTTCGTGCAAAGCTGCTGCATGTCTTTTTCTGGAGTTACCTCACAAAATTACCTGGTTGGAATGATGCTTTGTCATCGGGTATGCATGGATATGATCAAAAGAATCCTCACAGCACTTGCAAGAGGATCGAGCTAGACACCTCCGTTAAAGCTATGCCGCTTGAACTGTTCTTACAGGTTGTAGGATCAACTATGAAATTTGAGGATATGACACAGAAATGTAGGACGGGCACATGCCTTTCTGATATTTCAGTGCAGGAGTATAAGCAGCTGATGGGTACTCAGGCAACTGCACGCCTGTCAAATCTTGTACAGATATTACGTGGTTTAAAGGTATTACAGTGGATCAGAATTATTTGAGTACTAAAATTTTTCTTAACCTGCTACAAGGCATGCTGTAGAATGTTATAGATCTTTATGCTTTCCTTAGAGTAGTGATTGCATCAGTGATATATTGGTCCAATAAGTCAAGCTGAAATAACCAGTGCCTTCTTATTTTCCCCTTATAACCCGGTTATTGAGTTTAAACTTTAAACTGGCCTTGTATATGTTATTAGAAGATCATTACATAAAATAATTTTTATTGTGTTGATAAATGTCAATTGCTAAGGATATAATATTTATGTTCCTTTGTACAAGTAAGATTCTTTTGTGTGGCTTAATGAGACAAGGTTTGTTTTTGTTTGTATTGACTTATTTTAACTTACTAACACTTAAATAAGGAATAATGGCAGTTGATACGTATGGTACGTAGCGAGAATTCTGGAGATGAAGCTGCAGTCTTAGATACCACTCTGACATATTCCCTAGAACTCAAACCCTACATTGAGGAACCTGTCTCACTGGCACCATCATCTTCAGCTTTTGTAGCGTTTGATATTCGCCCTCAATATAGACATGATTTTGTTCTTTCGAGCAGAAAAGCTGTTGATGAGTACTGGAATACTTTGGAGTACTGCTATGCTGCTGTAGACCGGAAAGCCGCTCTACATGCTTTCCCAGGATCTGCAGTTCACGAGGTGAAATGAGCACTTACTAGTTCTATCACTCATCAAATGCACCGTTTTCTTACATCGGTGATCACCTGTGCCAATAAATTAAGTTACATATCTAATTGCTTGGATTCCCTTAGTCTATAGCACTCAATGAGTCTTTTTACTTTGTCAAAGATAGGGGGTAACCCTTTCTCCCCAACTCCCACATTAAAGATTAAACACACATTTGGATCAGATAAATACTGCTTTTATCTATTAGCCTCTATTGTTATATCCTTGCGCAATTTATTTGGTTTGTAAACCATCAGTCCATCACACTGCTTCAGCAAGAAGACTAAAGATTTCGTGCACTACTTACATCAAAAGAGCTATTTAGTTTCCATGTTTATTATTCAGTTCGGTTATGTCCAGTTCTGAGTGGAAGGTTATAAAAATCATTTGTAATTAATTTTTAGTAATGATAATCTAGTGTGGTGATTATGTTCTAGCTTGAATTAATTTTTACTTTTGTTTTTCAGGAAAAAGTTATGTAAATGTTAATATATCCATGTTTCTTTTCTACGCTTGCTGTTTTTTGTCTAAAGTGAAAATTATACTTTTATTTAGGTCTATCTTGCTCGATCCTGGGCATCAGCACGTGTTATGACTGCTGATCAGCGTGCTAAGCTCAATAAGTGTATCATGAAGAATGGCCCTGATAAGAAGCTATCACTTGGTGCATGCGAGAAAATTGCGAAAGATCTTAGTCTGACTCTAGAACAGGTCTGTATGCTTCTTATTTTTAAAAGGTATCACACTGCTTCTCATTAATTTTGCAGTTTGTGATTACCTGACAGTTCCATATTATTTTGTGCATTTGCATTCTAAGCTTAGATGAGTATCTTATATTTCTCACTCATTTTGCTGAAATTGTTCTGGTGTATGCCTCTTGCAGGTGCTTCGTGTCTATTATGATAATCGACAAAAGCGTAACACTAGACTAAAGGAAGTCTTAAAGCAGGAGGAAATTCAGCCACTCAACAGGATACGTGCTTCATCTTCACGAAACAGAAAAAGGTCTTCAAGAAAAAGGCCATCAGAGCATGCAAATGTTGACTCTGTCGAGTCTGTTTTGCCTATTATGTCATCATCTGATACTGGTGACAAAGTCATAGATGGACATAATGTTCTTGAAACTTCTACGGCAGAGCAGGAAAATAATATGTCGAATGATCAAGCAGATCAGAATATGAAGTCTATAGAAGAATTTGAAGTTGAAGAAAATGATGACGACCACCATTCCTTTATTTCAGAGTGTGCATTATCTAGGCTAAAACCAAAACATCGAAGAAAGTTTTCATGGACGGAAAATGCAGATAGGTAAGACCACCAGAATTTTTAAAATATAATGAAGAGGGGAGGGGAGGTGGGGGAGTAACCAAAATTCATCACTACGCAGGGTATCAAAACCACAATAGCCGTAACTCGTTTGCATCATCTTGTGTGCATAATAGTATCCCATTTGTCTTGGGTAGGTGGTGAACCTTAATTTTGGAAAAAGCTTTTAGTCTATAAGCCAGCTAGGCAGCTACCTATTCCACTTTTTAATGGATAACATGCATCTCTTTAGCTGTTTCTGGTCTTTGTGAAATTTACTGTCTAACATGCTAGCATAACTTTTATTTCAGGCAATTGGTGATGGAATATGTAAGAGAACGGGCTGCACTTGGAGCGAACTTTCACCGCATTGATTGGAATGCACTAACAAATTTACCAGCATCACCAGCTGTCTGCAAGAGACGAATGGCAATATTAAATAGTAGTATACAGTTTAGAAAAGCTGTGCTGAAACTATGTAACATTCTTAGTGAACGATATGCCAAACACCTTAATAAGTTGCAGAATAAATCAATACTTGATGGAGAGTGCAGAGTAATGGTGCGTAATAATGCGTCTGCTGGATATAATAGCGGAAAGGGGTCTGATGGTCTTCAAAAAAGACAAGAGATAAATCCCGAGGACCAGTGGGATGATTTCAATAATAAAGATGTAAAGACAGCCTTTGACGAGGCTTTACGGCATAAACGCACTGCCAAGCTGGATGTACACAGAGAAATTCATTCTGTATCCGATGAGTTTTCTCATCCACGTGGGGATGGAGAACAGAACGTATGCTAAATTTCTTTCTTGAAGTTTTACAACCTGTAGTAAATTATAATAAAAAAAGTTTTATAATATTTCAAGTCTGATGTCATGCGTGGTAGTGGTCTTGCTAGACACATGATTTTTTGACTGACACGATGTAGTTTTATCTGTGTGTTTGCATGTGTAAAGTGGACAAATGTCAACCCACTTCCCTGTTAAGCACTAAATTTTCCATTGTCTTCGTTTCCCCGGCTTGTGTTTCTCATATATTATTGACTGAGATGTAGTCATATCTGTTTGTTTGCGTGTGTGAAGTGGACAACTGTCAACCCACTTCCCTGTTAAGCACTAAATTTTCCATTGTCTTGGTTTCCATGGCTTGAGTTTCTCATTTATTTTTGACTGACACGATGTAGTTGTATCTGTGTGTTTGCGTGTGTGAAGTGGACAACTGTCAACCCACTTTCCTATTAAGCACTAATTTTGCCAGTGTGTTGATTTCCCCTGCTTGTGTTTCTCAATTATTTGATGCTAAATTTTTTTCACAGGTCTATATGTATGAACTTATTTTTAGATATATAATTCGGCACCATGATTTTGCAGGACCCTAAATTATTATCATCAGCTATTTCGAACAAGAGAAAGCGGAAACGCGCGATGAGAAGTAATGTATCTGGACGCCTTCAGAAGAAATATGTTAGGTTTTTGAGTGGAGGGGCCGATGTAAATAGACGGGGTTTTAGATCTTTGGCAATTTCCAATGCTGTAGAGCTATTTAAGCTTGTCTTTCTGAATGCCTCAACAGCTGCAGAGGTGCCAACTTTGCTTGCTGAAACACTTCGGCGTTATTCTGAGCATGATCTTTATGCTGCCTTTAACTACCTCAGAGATGCAAAAATCATGGTAATTTTTTGAGGTTTTTTCAAAAATACGATTTTTTGATTTTTTTTTGTTGCAAAAGTACGATTTTTCAAGTTTTTTTTGCAAAAATACGATTTTGCAGCCTGCTGCAACCTTAATTGCAACCAAAAAAAATTTCAGTACTTTTTCAGAGAAGTTGCATATGTGGTTGCAAACAAACTTAAAAAAAGTAGTATTTTTGGTAATTTCTCTATTTTTTTACTAAGGGTTAGCAACTGTGTTCATTTGTTACTTGATCTGTCTGAAAAATGTTAAATAAAAATTTTATACCAGGAGTTGCCTACGGGTGACAAGGAATTGAGTCTCTTTGAGGGATCAACTTCTAGTTACATTATTTTTTCATGTAGATTAGGTGGCAGCTACATAAGTTTTTTCCCCTGAGTATGTACTGTCTTCTTCTTGGGGCAGGTTGGTGGTAGTGGCGCCAGTCCATTTGTACTTTCACAGAAATTTATTCATGGAATTTCATCTTCACCGTATCCAACAAACACCGGAAAGATAGCAGCTGAGTTTGGTAGGTGGCTCCATGGAAAAGAAAAGAACTTAATGGAAGAGGGGATTGATGTCCCTACAAATCTACAGTGCGGAGATGTTGTGTATCTATCGGCTTTACTCTCTTCAAGAGAGATCCTAATATTACCATGTTTGCCAGACCAAGGTGTCGGAGAGGCCGATGACCAGAGAACGCCAAAGCGAAGACGTGACAATGAATTTTATTGTGCTGACAAGGCTAAGAAACCAAAGGCTGCAACTGTCGGAGAAGGTGAAATATGTTCCCGACGAGAGAAAGGTTTCCCTGGTATTAGGTTGTCTCTAACCCGTGCCACAATTTCAAGAGTTGACATTATCGATTTATTTAAAGAGAGGGATGTTCATTCTGATGAGTTTCTCTGTGTTAGAAATGAACACAAGTCATCCTCTCATGTTGGCAGCACTAAAACTGCCCATATGAAAGAAATCCTTGATTTTGGTACCGCTGTCCCTTTAAAAATTTCTGCTGATGACACACCTTGGGAAGCCATGACTTTCTATGCTGACAATCTCAAGTATATTGCAAATAATCAAGTACGGGAGAGTCCTTTTTGTCCTCAGATTTTTAAGACTGTGTATTCTGCCATCCAAAAGGCTGGTGATCAAGGTTTAAGCATGGAAGAAATATCCAAGGTCACGAACATTCAAGGTAGCGGTGCTATGCTAATATACCATATCTAATTCATGCTTCATGAACACATTTTTACTGCATGGACCTACTAGTATGAGAAATCCTGATCTAAATTCCTAAATAATGATGTTGCACACTGATTCTTTTCTAGGGGAAAAGATGCCAGAAATAATTGTTGAGGTGCTCGAGGCATTTGGAAGAGCTTTGAAGGTTTGTTTTATGTTTTTTCTACAAAGTAATTTAGAGGTCTTTCTGATGAAGGTTGATGCTTGATACGATTTTATCAATTAACCAAGTCTACATAAAATACTCGGAGGAAACTAAACATATGAAGCTACTGCTATATGCAATGGCATGAAATACCACAAAATTGTTTTAAACACAATGAGATGTCCGTAGTTTAGTATTGTCGGAAATCACAATATTTTCTCTTCGAGTCAACACCTTCTTTACCCTTTTGGATCAATCAATTTATGTGGGGATATAATTTACCCTAATCTCCTGTTTATGGATAATGTTGATGCAATAACAGAAGGACTGCGAGACCTGTTGGTAACTGACTGACACGCAGGCGCGTGCACATGCACACACACACATACATAGAGGTTGATGTGTTCCAGAACATTTAAGGTTTAACCTATATCATTGCTTCTTTGCACTACAGGTTAATGCCTATGATTCTGTGCATGTTGTTGACTCACTATATCGGTCCAAATATTGTTTGACCTCATTGGGTGACCCCCGTCAATATCGTAAAGAGAATCCATCAACAAACTCCAGTTTGATAGGGGACAAGCAGACATTGGTCCTTCATCCAGATAATCACGAAAATTATTCATCAAATGTACCGTCAACGAGCATTATTGATGATGATGAACACAGAGTTACAATTTTGAACCTTCCCGAAGACATTCAGCCCTCTAGTGAAGTGCAAAAGGATACCGAGACCGAGAGTTGTCAGCAGCTCAGCATTTTCCCAGGAAAACATCAAGTGAATGATATTAGTAAATATCATAGCGGGAGTTCTTACTTGTGTAGACCAATATTGTCTTGGATGAATGGAGATGGGACCATTAATGAAGTTGTTTATAAAGGTCTCGTACGCCGTGTTCTTGGTATTTTGATGCAAAATCCTGGAATGTTAGAGGTAATGCTTTTCCTGTTTTAGTTTTAATTGTGCATAGTAATTATGCTAGTTTGATGTATGGTTGACAACTTGGCATTCATCATATCACATCTTACTGTTCAATCCGTTATAGTACACAGACTGCCAGCAGGGAGAACTTGCTAATGAAGAAGTTGATTTTAAATTTTTTGGGTCAATATTTCAGTAGTTCTCCCATATCCTAAATTAAAGATATTCATAAGTTCATAATGCAATTCTTTTCCTATTCAGCATGACTTTTTCAGACGTGCTTGAGCTTACCTAGATTCGTAGGGTTTCATGTTAATGTTACTGCTCTGTGTACATACACGTCACCCCGAAAAAAAATTAGTCCCACAGAGATGTTAAAGTAACGGTATATTAAAATATCTCTGCAAACAAGGTTGCTCACACCATAGCGAGGAACTCTAGTTCTATAGCTGAAAGTAGTTGGAGTAAGGGCGACGCCCTCCCGCATTTTTTTCATGTAATGCTTGAAGATTAAATGAGAAATGATTTCTTTTTTGGCAAAAGAATATATATTCTCTCACTTTGTATTAGAATTGTTTGTCTAATATTGTAGTGGAAGAAATCCGTATGTCTGATCATGTAACACACAAATTGGTATTGGTTGGTCCGCAACAAGGTTAATTTTATGAATGTCCACCATTCAGGTTTCTTAACATTCAGAAATATACAGGGACACTTTTTTTGTAGATGCAAAAAGGCCTTTGTTATTAGTTTTTGGAGTTCAAATTATATTTTTGGGAATGGACTCTCGTGGGGCTAATTATTTTTTACCTCTTTACATTTAATTTCCTAAATGTGGATTTTCCTTGATAATTGCAGGCTGATATCATACGCAGGATTCACGTTTTGAATCCACAGGTATGCTACTGTTTACCTTATATTCTGAAGTTGTGGATATACTTGAAATTCTATGTTGATATGAGATTTTGTGTATTAAATTATGGATCCTTGTCAATGACGATGCATATGGTGCTGCTACATTTTCTTACCTGACTCTATGGCTTAAGATCTTATCATCTAAATATGTATTTATTTAATACATTAATTCGCTTGATAAAATTGGAGCAAAATTAGTGTTGTTAAGCGGGGTTTAAATATCTTGCAGAGCTGCAGAAAATTGCTGGAATTAATGATTCTGGATAATGCCATCGTTGTGAGGAAGATGCATCAAACTACATCTTGTGAGCCGCCTGCTTTACTTGGCAGTCTTTTTGGTAGCAGTTCGAAGAAACCAAAGTCCGTCTTTAGAGAGCATTTGTTTGCTAATCCAGTGAGTGCTGCTACCTTGTTGTAAAGTGCACCACTTTTATACATTAGCAAAATGCTCGCAGTGGCGTTGTTGCTGTAAGAAGTAGAAGTGTTGTATATGTGATACACAATGTAGTTATTGCTATGTTTTTGTTTTACCAGTAATCAAGCTGCTACATGTACATTATGTGTGAGTATGTGCTGTAAACGGACTAAGCTGTTCGTTAAACTCGTCCGGTTCGTTCGAGTTCGAGTTCAATAAGTTCGTCCCGTAAGCTTATCGAACTCGAGTTCGAATAACGTTTCTTGTCCGATAATCTTAACGAACTGAACCGAACTTTTAAGATGTTTGACTCGAGTTCGGTTCGTGTTCGGTTCATTTGTTAAGCTCGAGCTCGGTTCGAAAAAATGTTATATTTATGCTAATTATTGCATATTCCTAAGCTTTCTGACAAAGCATCATATGAAGAAACAATTTCAGCACAACCCCATTTATTTCCTCAAGTAAGATTGTTCGGTTTATTTTTTCTACAAACTTTAACACCAGATTTCTACTTGGCATGTATATTTGCATTTTGTTTCTTGCTCTTTTCTTTTTTTAAATATTATTCAAAATTTTTAATTTCATTTAATTCTCTTATAATTGATGAGAATTTACAAATATTCTCGAAGTCCCAATAATTTTGTGGAACTTTTATGTGTATAAGTCATATCACATATCCTTTTTCTCTAACCATCTCATGAAAATATATAAGAACTCATGTTTGTGAAAATTCAACTTACAAATTCGTTCTAACATAAAATTTTAATTTTTTATGAGTTAGTATCTTTTTTTTAACATAATGAAATTAAGAATTGTATATAATAATATAGAGATCTTGCTAAAATAAATAAATTTATAATTCCAATATCAAAACAACGAGGTAACAACTACTTTTTCATATTTAATTTTAAAATAATAAAAATTACTAGCAAACTTATTCATGAACATCCTATTAGGGGCATTAAATGATCTGGGCGATACCGGATATTTCTTTGCTCAAGTCTCGTTTTGCTCAAGTCTCAAAACATTTTATTTTCGTAGCATACAAATTTGGGTTCGGTATCGTTTTATTCGGATCCAAATCGGACATGAGTCCGTATCGTATTTTCTTTTTTTAACCGGGTAGTTTGTGATTAATCGGATCAGAGTCAAATATAATCCATTAATAATAAGAAATATTTTTAATTCTATTATATAATGATAATTTATTCTATAATAGATATAATATTATAAATATACTAAATAGTAACAAATTAAAATTTTAAATATATGATGTATTAACTATATACAATTATAATTTTTCCATTTTAAGGGTAGATAAATCATATTTTGTAATAAATTACATTTATATAAAGTATTAAGAAATTGTAAAATTGATATTTACTTAAAATATAATGAGTTAAAATTATAATTTATGTTCGGATTTTAATCAAATACGGATCACATATCATATTCAGGTATGATCGCTTCAGAGAAAAAAATATGATGAGTGGGTATATAAATTTTCGTATCCAGATCATATTTCATCATAGTACGAATCATATAAAAAACGAATATGAACCATCATTTTGAAATCCGGTATATTAACCAATCCAAGTATCTAACCATAAAATCATGTTTATTTTCAATATAAAAGTAAACCAAATTCAACACAAATACTTCCCAAACCAAACACCAAACCAAACAAGAAGTACTCCCGGTCCTAAACGAGCCTGTAGCTGTAGTGTTACCAGAGCTGCTCGAAATTTTTATAATGTTTGTCATAATTCAACAACATTTAAACAGACATGATTCCAGAACACACACAAACATAACTTCACCTTCACTTTCATCATCACTCGCCCAAAACTCGTTCACTCGACAACCTTAAACACACACTGAAAACACACACAAAACAAGAAATGGCAGACAATCCAACACAATCCTCAGCTAAACAACTCCAATCATCAGACAACAACATCAACAACAACAACAACCCCATTTTAATCACTCAACAACAAAACCAAATTTCATCTTCTCCAAACATTAACAACAACAACAGCTTAGCTTCATTACAATCCCCATCGAACACAATTGATCAACAACAACAACAACAATTCAATTTACAACAACAACAAAATAATCTCATGGGCCCCACTTCTAATTATCAGATGCAAAGATCACCATCAATGTCTAGGCTACAACAACAACAACAGTACACTTTAGCCGCCGCTGCTCGACAACAAGCCGCCGTCGCCGGAATTTATGGTCAGATGAGTTTCGGTGGCACTAATAATAATAATATTAATATTAATAATAATTCACAACAACAACAACAGAATAGTATTAGTATTAGTAATACTAATCAACAACAACAAATGGGTCAACAAATGGGTCAGCAAATGGGTCAGCAAATGGGTCAAGTGGGTAATGCTAATTTAACCCGGTCTGGATTAATGGGTGCTCAAGGTGGGAACTTGCCTATGTTGCCTGGTCAGGCTGCTGCTCAGCTCAATTTGCAGCCACAGCTTTTAGCTTCGGTATAATTTACGATTTTTTATTTTTCGAGTTTCTTGAATTTGTTTGAGTGAAGTTTGTGCCTTTTACTGATAATTCTCTTGTTTCGTGTTTGGGGTTTGTAAATTGTGTGTATTATTTGCCCCAAATTTTGTTTATGTGGAAAATTGTATATTTTTCGTTTCAGCAGGGTGGTTTTAGTTGTAACTTGATTTCCCTCTTAAGTTTTGCCCTCCATTTGATAATTTTCGCGGAACTTTTTCGCCCGCGCGATCATATTGAATTTCAGTTTTTTAGTTAATGTTAAGCTATGACTGTTAAGTGTGCTTTTTGTGTGAAGGATATTGTGGCGGGTATAACTAGATTTTAAAAATAGGGATCACTATCGGCTTACTTTGTACTAGTTGTTTACGGTAACTGTATTTGGATATTATGGAATTCGTCACGGCCGGCTTATATTTTCATCTTATATTCTCTCTGATATGTTATTTTGTTGAGACTATTTGTTTGGAAACATGTATTCTCAGACACGTGGAATATCTAGATTTGATATGGAGTATTCACCAATTGCGTAGCTTATCTTCAGTTGCATCTAATCGATGAAGAGATCAGTTGTTTTTGTCGTGGCCATAATTGATTTGAAATTCTTTATTTTGACGTTTTGTTTGTAAGACAAGTGGAAATTCATTGCAGCCAAGGCAAAAAACTGGGTTAGCACAAGCAGGGACCCAATTCCATCCAGGGAATTCTCCCGCACAGTCTTTGCAGGGAATGCAAGCCATGGGGATGATGGGAAATTATAACATAGGCTCACAAATTAGAGGGAATGGGTCAATAGCATACACACAACAGCGTCTGAACCAAGGACAAATGAGGCAGCAGCTATCCCAGCAAAATCAACTTGGCTCAGCACAGGTGGTTTTTTTGACATTATAGATGTTTTTGTTATACATTATAAACTCTCGTGGCCTTTAATGAAAAGGAGGAATTACTTTCTTGGCCAAACCGATGTCTATCTGAGTTTTGGATCATTCCAATCTGCTTCTGGGTAACTGAACACTGAAATATCATAATTTATATTGTGACAATTTATTTGGTTAACAGAGTGTTTGTTTTGTTAGGCAAGACTATACATTTGGCTTGCTAATCTTCTTGACACTTTCAGAATCTAAACTTAATAATTATCTTATGAGCTAGTTTTATCAAAATCGATGATTTTACGAATGGCACTTGTGGAGTTTTTTTTAACACGGATAGGTGGTAAGCACACACAACTCTGTAGGGTTCCACTTCATGTAATTTGGTGGATTTCACAATTAGACTCAGTTCTTTCTGTACACAAAGTGGTCGTCCATTGTTGACAAAACCTTTATTCCCCAGTCCCCATTCTCCTTTTTCTTTGTAAAGTAAAATGGTTATGAGAAGGTGAAAGAATAAAATTAAACACGATATCCTGATAATGGTGATATGTTTGTGTAAATTTTTGTGGTCATTTATATATCAGTGTGTGATGAGACGATAACATGATAAAACACGTCTTGGAGAACGATGCTTTTGTAACTATTATAATAATACATAAATTTTATTTTAAGGATATCTTGAATCGTATTAGGTTAAGTTTCAACTAGTTTTGATAAATAATCCTTTCAACCAGAGTTCTAGACCCCAAATAAACCACAGAGCAAATGTCTTCTCATTGTTGGTGATGATCCTAGAATAATCGGTATAATCAAATATAATATAATATGAGATAATTACTTCTAGAATCGAAAGTGGAGGAACTACTCTTTATTGATATCAAATTATCCAACCCTTTACAAGTAAGGCCTAGCTTTCTATTTATAGGGGACCCTTAATGGTCTCCCTAACATGTTCCTCAAGGTGGGCTTACTGGGCCTCCTTCTAAATACATTCTTTTTCTATTCAAGTTGTGCTATCCTCCTCTAATCCTTTTTCTTGAGTGGGCTTTATGGCTCAACAGTTGGATAACTAATCTTAAATATGCTTTGTAATTTGTGGGTGCCCATGAGTTTTTGCATCAAAGGGTTATCGATATCCAGTTTCTTGTGGTGAATAGATTAAGGTGATGTCTACCTTATTTAAATTATATTATTATAATTTTTTTTAGCCCCTTGCATATAGTTGAGCCTCGATAAATGAATACCCTGGGGACTGAAATTTGTTATTCATTTACTCGACGTTAAAAAATAACTATCCTTGTTAAGTTGGGACCTGAAAAAAGTATTCATTTGGCGAGGTTATTTTATTTATTGAGGTTCTACTGTATTCTCTCGTTCCCAGTTTTGGTCTTGTTCTTGTAGTTATCTGTGGGCTTCTCTTTATATATTTATGTTGTGCTAACTATTAAAAGTTGGTACATAATAACCAACTTGGTTAACTGGTAAAAGTAATTAATAAATGTATTAATGCTCCAGAACTGGAATATATGGGAGGATCTTTTCATACAAATTAATTAGCGGAATTTATTTGATATTCTTTTTGTGGATGAAAATAGGTAGAAAAGTCAACTTTACGTGGAAAATAACTTTGCAGCTAAGAGGACTGCCAATTTAAGATGCATATATTACGAAGTAGTTTTTAGTTAATTGGTTGTTGGTTACACATTATTTCAAAAGGCGAGACGTTATTACTTTTAGCTGACGACTTTCTACGCGTATTGTGATTTTTTCAAAGTTGTAATTAATGCTATTCTTATCTATTGAATAGAAAAATTTATATAAATTTTCTCGGCAGAAACTACAGGCACAAAGCCTAGGGAGGACATCCTTTATCAACCCTCAGTTATCAGGGTTGGCTCAGAACGGGCAGCCAGCCTTGATCCAGAACACATTGTCACAACAACAGTGGTTAAAACAGATGCCTGCAATGTCTGCTCCTAACTCGCCTTCATACCGTCTTCAGCATCAAAGGCAACAACAAGCACTTTTACAGCAGCAGCTGGCTTCATCTTCTCAGATGCAGCAAAATTCTACCGCGTTAAATCCGCAGCAGTTGTCCCAAATGGTACAGCAACAACAACAACAATCAGTTGGACAGCTGCAGCTACAGCAACAACCTGTACCACCGGCTCAACAGCAAATTTTGCATCATCAACAACAACAGTCTCCTAGAATGGCGACGCCTGCTGGTCAAAAATCTCTAAGTCTAACTGGATCACAACCAGATGCTACTGCATCCGGAACAACCACGCCAGGTGGGAGCTCAAGCCAAGGGACAGAAGCAAGCAATCAACTTCTTGGGAAGAGGAGGATACAAGATTTGGTTGCGCAGGTTACTTTTACATACCTCGTTTCTTTTACCACATGTTACACGAAGCAAATCTATGGATTTTAAGATATTAATTATATTTTGGCTATGGTAAAAAAAAACGAAACGTCCTAAAATTTATATTCACTAGGTCAATTTCAGGCCCTACTAGCACTCCGTTGATTAACCTTTTTTTCATAGGGAATACATCCTATTTTACTTGGGATTGATGAAAGTTGATACTGCTAACTTTTAAGACTCTAAAATGTGAGAATTTTAATGTCATTGATTTTTCTTTTATTTGATTCCTAACGTTATTTGGTGTTTAGGTGGACCCACAAGCAGTTTTGGACCCTGAAGTGGAAGAAATGCTTTTGATGCTTGCGGATAACTTTATTGATACGGTAATTCTTGTTTAATCTTAATTTAAAATTTAAATCACACCTGTCTATCTGCGTCGTATATCTTTTTTAATTTTAGTGACCGGATTTGAGAACTTTGTAACTTGTAAACCGACAAGTCATGCAGAGGACTAGAGTAGGATAAAACTTGTTCGTTAAAAGTGACACTTAAGAATCCAGCAAATCAACTAGTAAGTTTAGATATCAACTCATCTTTTCAAGTGGATCAATTATTAATTTATTATTATTATTATTTAATTGTACTTCGAACTGTTGCTCTATAATAGATTAAAATAAATGTGGACGAAATTAAATATCTTTAGGGAATGGTTATATGTTGTGTTAGGTCCGTAATCAACTGTAGAGGGGGGTGAATACAGTTTATGCAATCAATTCGACAAAGTTTCAACAGAATCAACAGTTTTTATATTAACAAATAAAAACTGATTACAAACGTACTCTCTCAAAAGGATGAACAAATATCCTTGAGAGCTGCTAGGTTATGCGAATGATATAACAATGTTCGCAATGCATATATCATGAACCTAATCTGTGCTTTATATAGAGCACAACTACACAATCAAATAAGGAATCCTATTCTATTACAATAAGGAAAACTATCCATGTATGATTGCTTCTGAGATAAAGTCCTTCACCGCCTTGAATTCCTGCTTTCCTTTTCCATATCGAATATCTACTGAAGTGACAACTCCTGATGACATCATTAGCAGATCATCAAGTACTGATATAAGTACTGATGACGTCACTCTTCAGTAAATGGTGATATAAGTCCTGATATGAACTTCTGATAGTTTCTGTTGATATCATCAATTATATCTAACATGTTGTATCAAAAGTTGAGAACAATATATTCTCCTGATCACCAGTAGGTCCACAAAATTCATGTGGACTCTGATTGGATTTGTTAAAATTACTGCTAACATTTGGTATTGTTAAATTGCTTTTGTTCAATATGCAGGTAGTAGATGGATTTTTCATGCACATTTCTGTGTCATTTTTTTTTTTGAAATTGTAGTGCATTTGAAGGTCCATAAACACCAAAATAGTATGCACCAAAACACAAACCAGTTTTGTTCTAATGTATTATGCATGCTTGATGCTTCTGCTTAATAAGTGTCACAAAGTGCATTCCAGCTTCTACGTGACAATAAGAAAACATAAATTTATTTACATGATCTGTGGTGTCTCATGATAAACTTCATTATTATGATGTTTTCAGGTTACTACATACGCTTGCACTTTGGCAAAGCACCGTAATTCTTCAACAGTGGAGTCCAAAGATGTATTGCTACACTTGGGTATGTACTCCATCCGAGTTTAATTAATATATATGCGTGTGTGTTTGTTGAGTAGTTTTCGACCATTCGATGTCATTCTCAATTCAGAATGGTTATTTTACAGTGTCACTTGTATAAAATGTTTCCACATAATGGAGGGATCCAAAAAAATTAAAAAAGTAATGAAAGGAGTATTATCAATATAGGTTTTCAACTGAAGTTGATGCAATCTGAAATTAGTTATTTATATTCTTAATAACTATCTTTTTCAGATTTATAATTAAGTGTCCGCACAAACATTAATGTTTGGGCTTATTTTATATATATAGCACTGCTTTTCTTCGTCATAGTTTATCTTTTGCATATTTTATGTTTTTCTATCTGGTGATTTTCCGTCCAACTATATTCTAGTATTTTTCCTTGTCACTAATAAATATAAATGATTTGAATGTACCGTTTTTTGACTAGCACATCTCAAATGCAGGGCACTTGAGATTGTCTCACTCTCGCTATGTGTGTGTGCGTGAGAGAGAGAGGGAGGGAGGGACTAGGGAGAGGGGGCGGGGAAGGGAGGATGGGAGGGAGAAAGAGGAAAAAATGTGTGTGTGCGCGCCTATCATGCAACTCTCTCTCTCTCTCTCTCTCTCTTAATATTTGCATATTTATAATGATATTGGAGAATACTTTAACTCTAGGCTATTTTGGTATTTGCTTTATTATGAAAAATTCAGCATCAAAAAGTTCTCATCCTCGAAAAATTTGGTCGCATTTCAAAATCAGAAATCTACAAGATTTTAGAATTGATTATTATTACTAATCATCGCCTCTCCTTATGTGAATATTTTCAATTGGTATACAAGGGCGGTTTAGTAAATAGTAACAACTAACAAGTATCTTGCAAATGCAATACCTTTAGTCGTGAGTATGTTTGCTGACTGCCTTTATTGGTGAGAATGTGTGGATTGCATATACTCGTGTGGATTGACCCCTCTTTTTTTCTTTACTGTGCAGAAAAGAACCTTGGTATGAATATCCCAGGGTACTCTAGTGAAGAGAGGAAGAACCAAGAAAATGACGTAAGCGTTAACTTTACTTTCAGAGTATCTTTTAATAGTGCAATTGTTAGGTTTCTGCGTCACCATATAGGGATACCTCAAAAAATAGAAAGATTTAGGCAACTACCTTGTGAAGATACATCAGTGCTAATGTTTCTAAATTCAAACTTTTGGTGGACTAGTAGTAAAAATCTTGCTTCATTGGTTGACTATATAATTGGTAAACTTGCTTGTCAATTATGTACAATTCTGCAGTAATCATCACCCTTCATCTTTTGACATGCTCTTTATGTTTCTCATTTTTATACATTGTAAAGTCATGATGTTAGAACGAGAATCCGATCATCTAAAAAACTTATATGCAATATAGTAGCTGTGAGTTAGAAAAAAATATTTCAAGGAAGCAGTAGTTTAATTTCAGGCTTGATTTTACTTGCAGTCATCAAGTCAAGCCCACAAAATTCGCCTCGATAAGGTGAACAGAATCTCTCTTTTCATTCAGTGCTGTCTCATTCTCTCATCTGAATCTATTACTTGTTTCATCAACTATTAACTCAGATATGCTCAATTAACTCAGATACGCTCGTTGATGGAATCCTCAACCTCCGACGCAAACAACGCTAATGAGGTGACTGGACAGGGGACTAGCAACTCCATGGGTGCCAATCATCAGATGAGGCCTTCTGGTTCCGAACTGGTTTCTCAACCGCAGCATCAGATAAAAAGGTGCGATTAGAACACATTCGTTTCCATAGTCATATCACTAGTGATTAACTAGATTTTTTTTATGTTGCATCAAAAGTGTTAAATGTTTCTGAATTGAACAACATGCAACAAGACTTAGGCGTATTAGAGGATTTAGAGCTATGCTATTTTAACATTATGAGTTTTAAATCTCTGTTGCAGGTTTGGATCAGCCGACGAGTGAACGAGCTGGGTAATTGCATAAAGTGTTTCGCAATGGTGGTGGCTTGGAGCAATTTGGTCTCTCTTTTTTTCTTTTCAATTTTTGAAGTAGACATTTGTTGTTGAATTGTAGAAGTGTAATAATACATCAGCTGAGCTGATACTTAAAGAAGGCAGTGAATCTGCCTAGATGTGGTTGCTATAGTAAAATAGGAGCTTGGTGCTCCTGTAGATATAATAAAGTTGGTTTATAGACTTATAAGTTATTGACTTGCCAAGCCTCATGCTTCGATTACCTTATATCTTTCCTTATGTCCCCTCTTACCGGCCGTTTGGATCATGCAATCGGGACTGGATTGAAATTCTATAATCCGAAAACGAGCACTTGATTTGGGGGAAATATTTTCATAATTTTCTTATTCTCGAAGAAATATTTTTCGTTATTTTTCAGTTTTTCAACATGAAAATGGTTATGGTAATCCAAAATAATTTGGAAAAATGTTTTTACCCTTCTAATGTGTTTCTTGCAATTTGTCTTTTACCATAATCGTTAAATTTATATAAATAAATTGTTATTTTCCGTTTTTCCAAATATATTTTTTTAAAACCGATTTCAATTTTTTAGCATTTTCTACTTACCTTGTTTGGATGAGAAAAAATAACTTCTACAAAATTTATATTTTTAAGAATAACGCTATGTATGCCGAAAATGATCCCAAAATCTTTTTCAAATCATATTTGTGGATTCATATTTATGCACGAGGTGTCTGACAATTCTTATGTAATAACCAATAAAATAATGATAACTAATCAGGTGGGAACGGTTTTGGAAACCGTTTCGAAAGGTCTGCGAGCGGCCTTCACCCCTTACTTTTTTTTCTTTGTGAGTTTCGGAAAAATCCCCATTTCTCTATTTTTAAAGGTTTTGGGAACTGTTTTGGAAAGTCTGGCATTTCTCTAATTTTAAACTTACAAATTAACTGATAAAATTATTATTAAGAGAAATAAATAACTATTAACACGAAAACATGAAGCCGTAAATGAATATAAAATCAATAACGAAAGTACAGTATAGTAGTATCAATATATAGCGTGTTAATTTAACAAAGCCTTTACTGTAGACGACTCTGATTCAACAATGGCTTCTTCAGAATCAGTTGCTGCTCCAAAAGGTTTATCTTAATTATTGTTATTTTGTTTTTAATTACTTGTTAATTGTATAATTTAATATGCTTGTTCCATAATAATATAAATTAAATAATGTTTTGCGATGAATTGAATTGCAGTGGTTGTTCACTTAAGAGCTACCGGTGATGCCCCAATCTTAAAGCAATCCAAGTTCAAAGTATTCATTCTGTGGTTTGAATTTTAATTTTCGATTGTTTTTGAGCTTGCGATTATTGCTGAAATTAGAATTTTGTTGTCGAAACCCTAGGGTTACTGTACGTTATCATGTAGTAGATAATTTAGTTATTGTATAGGGATTAAGGATATAAAAATAGTCTTCATTGTAATAAAAGCACGATAAAATTTAAGATCTGGATATTGTGTTTGTATGTACTGTATCTGCGGTGATCTTGTACGTTGAATTGAATATGAATATGTTTTAGACTAACTATAGGATTTAACTATCTGACTTACAAATGCAGCAAATATAATTGCTTATTGTTTGGAAGGAAACAGATTATGTTAGGAACGGGAATTTTAAGTTTGGATTGGGATAAATATTGTTTGGTTGATGGAAGAGCTTGAACAGAATTGACAAACAAGAGAGGAAGATTTGTATAATGCTGGATGGATGGATAATTAGGGGAATGATATGGCTCGAGTTTTCTAGTATATAGGAGGCGGAAAGAACATTTTTCCGGTTTTAAAGTTTTTGAATTGTGTTTTTGGGTTTCCTATGGGTGAGGTGAAAATTTTACTCAGTGGTTTAAAAATTCGGGAAAAAGGGAATTGTTTGTATAATCTTACATGACAACTTTTGACAATTTGGTTGCTACAAATAAATTCATGTTCAACTAATTGATATCCACAGACCAAATTTGCTAAGCATCTATAAAAATATGTGTGATACTGATCCCAATTTTATATGTGATACACTAAGCACTTGAATTTGCTTCTAATTGACATAAATGTTAACGTTTCATGATTTGATATGATACAAACTAATTGCCAATCCTTTTTAGTTGCCTAATATACTACCATAATAGATATAATCAGTTGACTGCACCTTAACACTAACCCCAATTTGAATCTTATATTAAGAATTTGAGTTTACTCCTGGTTCACATAAATAGATGCTATTTCTACACAATTAAATTTGTTTAGCAGTACGCTATGCATCTATGTTGATAGTGTGTTCTTTCTTACATGTAATGTTTCAACCTCTTTTATGGGCAGATTGGCGGGACAGAAAAGTTTGCCAAAGTTATCGATTTTCTGCGCCGCCAACTTCACAGGGAAACACTGGTAGATGCTTGAAAGTCACTTGTTACTGAAAAAAGAAACACCTCCCAATGTCTAAAGTCTAAACCTGGAATAACTTTTCCTTTTCTTCTTCTTCCAGTTTGTTTATGTTAACGGTGCCTTCTCGCCCAACCCAGATGAATTGGTGATTGATCTATATAATGTAAATTTCTGTTGGCTCCTTATATATCTGCAGCTCATAGTACTCACAGTTTATCTATCTTACAATTGAAACAAGTTAGCTGCAAGTTATATTTCTGCAGTTACTAGTTGAGTTTTCTAACAAACATAAATTTCTAATCTGCCCTTTTCTAATATTGCATTGACCTTTGTCTAGTTTACCTGCCGTGGTAGAAATTATACGGAGTATCTCACTATCTCTACTCATTTTCATACATATTTTGAAGATCTAATTGACAAAGAAAGCATTCATAATTTAATTTAGTAAGAGTCTTGTCTGCTACCTGGTTGGACATCCAATCAACTTGCCACTCCTAAAAAGTTATGTACTTCGAATATTCATTTTAAGAAGTTGTTCCATAATTGTTCTATTGCATATTTCAGAATTTTGGTTTTGATGGCAAACTGGTGGTCAATTATGCTTGTACTATGGCATGGGGCTAACTTTCATCAAAACTCTTTAGCTGCACATCTCTTCAGTTGTGATATGGTGAGTGCTTTTGTGGATTTATTTATTACTTTTACTTCATACACCATTTCCTGGGTCAGCTTTATACAAGTGGAAAGCAATGAGCATGACCCAAGATATACAAGTTGCCTGGCCATTTTTTCTACATTCTCTTTTTTTGTTTGGAGAGATTTTTTCTACATTCACATTTTTTGTTTGGAGAGAGTCCAAAATATTTATGCAAGCAGGCACAAGTTGCATGCATAATAAAAAAAAATCAAGGATCAATACTAAAAACATGAACTATGCGGGATTGTTTTCTTTATCTAAAGGTTACGATAAAATTGAGTGCAATTTTGACAAACTTTGGCCAATACAAACACCAGTGTTGTGTGATTTAAGTCCAAAATCTGTTCGAGATCAGCCAAAGTACTATGTTTGCTAAAATTTTACCTCTTAATATGTATAGTTTATGGTTAGCAACCTTGCTAAATTACTGGTTTCTAAACATGACCGCTGTTTACTTATTTCTTTCAGGCAATTTTCATGAAGCTGTAAGAGAGGTTTGTGGGTTCCGGGTTTAACGTAGGATTTGGACTTCTTATTATCGGTATATATTCTGAGAACAATGAAGAAATACATTAGTTTCAAAAGTGGAGTTGAGGGTAATGTACAGTAAATATAGACAGACAGTACTTTACTGAGGAGAAACCATCTTTCTGCAGAAATAACATTGTTAATACATGGACCAGCGTTTCTGTATGTTACTAGTATTGTTATAAAGCTAATTTTTGTTGTTGAATGCACCACCTACGTTCTTTGATCTGTACTAAATTAAGTAAAAAGATAGTGAGGAACTAACACTAATATGCACAGTTTATCAACTTCTTGACCTAGTACCTCTGTTTAATGTCCACGAACATAGACGGTCCTGAATCTTTGCTGAAGGATGTACCAATTCTTGTATCTTTGCTATAGGATGTGCTTATTGATTTTGTCATAGTATATACACACTAGTATATAAGTACTTGCTAAACAGAAT
The DNA here is from genome assembly GCF_009905375.1 of Apium graveolens. NCBI lineage: Eukaryota > Viridiplantae > Streptophyta > Magnoliopsida > Apiales > Apiaceae > Apium > Apium graveolens. The sequence continues at coordinate 60,326 of NW_027418553.1, read as the reverse complement.
TAGCCAGATTAGTCGAAAGATTGTGCCCAATGGTTCTTGTAAAGTTATCGCATCAGTCTGGACTCTAGAGCATGGGAAAACTCGGGGGAAGACTCTGCGGTTTACTCAGCTTATGACTGAATCAAAGTCTACTCTTGCTTTGTAGGGTTGATCTTGACATAAACCATCCCAATCTCTACCTGTGTGTGACACTGCCAGCACTTTGAAATAATTTTGCAATTCACACAAAACACCTTTTTGGTCACAAGCTTCTTTGGGAGATTGAAAAGGGACCATTGTTGAGTCACTGAATCTGAAATGAAATAGAAAATATTCACAAAGCTCCCACTAATGACGTCAAGGCATGTGGCATATAGTGAATAGTAAACGAAATGACACGTGTTTTAGTCAAGGAACATGTATAGCTACTTTGCTTTGACTATTCATTTGATCATCTGAACCAGAATAAATAAATAAATAAATAATTAAAATATAAAGTATGGACCCTGCAATTTCTGTGTGTGTCTCACTGGAAGAGTAGCATTATCATTTCAACACATCAGTTTCTTCATTTCTTGTTCTTGCTTGTTTCTTACATTCTGTTGCTCAAAGCCCCAAACAAGATTTCTTGCTCGAAAATCGACTCACATTCCATATAAGTTTAGCAGGCTTAGCTTATAAGATGGTATTCCCTTTGTTAAGTTTAGGTTTAGCTGTTGTACTAATATACTTTACTCTCTTAGTCCATCCTCAGCCACTTCCAGCTCCTCCTCCAGCCCCATCAGTGCTACCTCCACCTCCACCTCCACCTCCGCCTCGTCTCCAGCGGGGTGAAACGCCCCTTCGGAATAGAAAGTCTGATCCTGTGAGCTCCCCTTTACCTCCGAAGAAAGAGACAAAAAGACAACACCATAAGTTACATACTAAGAATAATCATAGGACTCCACCACCCTCAAAAGAGAAGCTCAATTTGGGGAAGAAGATCGGATTGCTATTTACGGGTGTAGCTGCCGTCTTGCAAGTTTGTGTTATAGCGTTCTTGGTTGTTAAGTCACGGAAAATGTTCAAGAACCAAAGTAGTCATTAAAGATCAGATTTTCAGAATAGTTACAGGGCATTTGATAGATAGGGGGCAATTTGTGGTGTTAACTACTTATATGGATTCACAGATTCTGAAATAGTTCTGGCTGGTAGGTGTCCACATTTGGATCATCACTCTTGTAAATTGGGTAAATTTTATAGATATTCTGTTAGAACTTGTTTGATTCATCTGAATCACCTCTTATTTACAAGAGTAAGAAACATTACTACATCTGTTTCTCATATCTCAACCTGATCTATCTTACTGCATAAAGACAAACGCTCCCTTAGGGATTACTGTTAAAAATTGCCGTGTGCTGTTAGAAAAAGCCGTGCTGTGAAAAAAATGCTGTTGTAAAAATCATATACTAAGTGTTTGGTAACTTTTTTGATATGTATATGTTTTGATTCAAAAAATTAAAAATAATAATGTTTTTGATAAGATTTGATGATGAAATCATCATTTCTTGTAAAAGCTGAAAAACAGTTTTTTCTAAAAATACGGAACTTGCTAACAGCAGTTTTTAGGCAAAAAACACATTTCCGAAAAACAGATTTTAAATTTTACATAACAATTTTTTAATTAATTTTCAGCGAAAAGCTGTCCGCAAGCTGCAATCGCAATACCAAACGCACCCAAACAACATATGCTAAATTTTATTATAGGTGCCCAGATCTATCTTACAGCAAGTAACTGCAATATAAACAAACTTGTTTAGAAGTCAAATTAGGTTCAAGTAAAAAGCCAAAAACCCAGTAGATAATGAAATAAAATGAATCAGACAAGGACCTAAAACTCTCATATCTTATTAACTGAACATTTTTGTGTGCTTCCCTGTCATTACGAATTAAAAAGCAGTAACATGTCTCTCAGATAAGCCTATGGATCTCAACAACCATGACAAACAATGGCATAAGTTAACTTTAAGAACAAGATTGTAAACATTTTCCTTCCACTGTTTTGAGATTACAAATGCAGTATGCTATCCACTGTCCTTTCTGTGAAAAATAACAATATATATAGCCTGCCAACATCAAAAATGAGGATCTACAAAATTTTAATCTTCCTTCTCCAGCACAATGACAGAGCCAGAGCGCGCCTCAGATCAGATTTTGGATTGGATTGAAGGTTCTTTATCGTACCATCCATCGTTCTATCCGTATAGCTTGGATAATCCATGCACTACTGGTGCTCTTAATACTGATTCTTGGTTGGATATCTGTCAAGATCTTGATCAAGAATTAGATAACAATGATTTCACTTGTATAAACTGTAATTCAGACCTTAACACTACTGCTGCCACAAGCACACTCCTCGTTGAACCCTTCGTATCCAATCATCAACTACCACCTGAAACATCAAAGAAACGAAAAGCAAGCAATGAACCTAATTCCAATGCATCTCAAGCCCACAACAAGAATCAGAATCCTCGAAGTAATGAAGCAGATGATGGAGATAAAGTAGCAGTTGAACAAAGGATCTCGGTAAAAAAGACTGGAACTAGAAGAGGAGTTACGAAATTATCTGGAAGTGATGCTAAAAGCAATGATAGTGAAGAAGGTAGATGGGCAGAACAACTGCTCAACCCTTGTGCAATAGCCATCACAGCAGGAAATCTGAACCGAGTTCAGCATCTCCTCTATGTTCTCCACGAGCTTGCCTCCCCCACAGGCGATGCTAACCACCGTCTGGCAGTGCATGGACTTCAAGCGCTGGCTCATCATTTATCTGCTCCTCACACTCATTCTGGTTCGGCTAAGAGCATGAGTTTTGCTTCGGCAAAACCAAGATTTTTCAAAGATGCATTGATCTATATCAATGACATTAATCCATGGTTTACTATTCCAAACAACATCGCCAACGCCTCTATACTCCAAATACTGTCTCAGCAACAATCCCCACAAAGTCTTCATATTGTTGATATTGGAGTCTCCCATGGAGTTCAGTGGCCCACTCTTCTCGACAGCTTGACTCGTCGACCAGGTGGGCCACCTAAGTTGGTTCGGCTTACTGTAATTGCTCCAACCTGTGACAGTGATCAATCTATAGAGATGCCATTTGCAGTTGGTCCACCCGGTTACAGTTCTGTTCCGCAACTCATTGCATACGCAGAAACCTTAAAAGTTAATTTGCATATTAACATACTTGAGGGCCATTCATTACAAAGTCTTAATGCCCAAGTTATTGGTTCTACTCCTGATGAAACCTTAATCATTTGTGCTCAATTTAGAGTTCACCAGATAAACCACAACAATCCGGATGACAGAACAAAGTTTTTGAAAGCAATGAGGAGTTTGGAGCCAAAAGCGATGATCCTAAACGAGAACGACATAGATTGTAGTTGCAACAACTGTGGGAACTTTGCAACTGGATTTTCCCGAAGAGTAGAGTATTTGTGGAAGTTCTTGGACTGTACAAGTGCAGCATTTAAGGGGGGTGACTGCGAAGAAAGGAGAATGGTTGAAGGAGAAACAGCAAAGACATTGACATATACAGGAGAGATGAATGAGAGGAAAGAAAAGTGGTGCGAGAGGATGCGTGGTGCTGGGTTCATTGGGAAAGTATTTGGAGAGGATGCCATTGATGGAGCTCGAGTGCTATTGAAGAAGTATGATAGACATTGGGAAATGAGAGTGGAAGAGAGGGATGGATGTGTGGGACTCTGGTGGAAAGGCCAACCAGTTTCATTTTGCTCCTTATGGACGATTGATAGGAAACAAAATGACAAGTGAAAAAGTAATAGACTAATAGTTCTAAGAAAGGGAGAAATATAGACACAAATCACAGGAAAGATTATACTATCTTGTTATCCGAGAATAACAGGGTGCTTACATTGTGTACCTTACATGAATTTCTTTGAAGTACCATAGTTTGTATAAAAATATCTAGTATCTACTACTGTTGAAAGTATTTGGAGGAGACCATTTCCCAGAAAAAAGTGCCTAGAAAAAAACATGATTATAGATTAATGTCAAGATACTAATGTTTACATCTAGTAGCATACGCCAAACCAATGTGGGCAAATTCATTGAATCTACATTACTTGTTTTACTACTACTAATAGTTGGCACGACTCAAAAAAGTAGGCAAAAGTTAAAAAACTAGGTACACAAAACAGGTTGTTCTTATATTTTTTTAACAGACGAAACAACCATCTATAACTAATATAGACCAAAGTTCCAACAGCAACAAAGTTGCTTCCATACCAGTCACCAGATATGTACCTACGATAATCTCAAGAATCGTATATTCTCACTGAAGTGCGAATTGACTGCCTACAAAGAGGACACTTGGGTGATACCTCATGCTCTATTGACCGAGCACATCGCTGGCAACAAACTAGATGCCCACATGGAATGAATGCAGACCTGCGCCTTCTTGTCAGGCAGATCGCACATAACTCCACTTCTGGAATGTTCCCATCCTCATCTGTTACAATATGAGTGTCAGCTTCACTACTATCAGCAGTGTTATCTCGCTGGATCTGTCTCATTTGCCTCCGCTCCTTCCATTTATTCCAATTCCTGAAACAATTGATATGGTTACTGGAATCCTTCATCGTACAGACCAGATATGGAGATTCGGGGCTCTTCTTTACATCATAATATTTTTATGGATGTTTTATTTCTGAACTAAGCTCAATAGAGTAAACACACTTTAATGAAACCATGCATAGAAGTGAGTTACTTCTTGCATTTATTTTCTAGCAATGACAGCAAGTACCTACTTCAACAACCGCCACAAAACTATATAGCATTCTTTTCAAATTTCAAATTCTACAATATGTCTTTCTGTCTAGCTGAGTTTTGAAGTAATTAGGATTGAGGGGAAGTTATAATATTACCTGACAGCAGCATAACCTAGCACACCTATTGCTAACGAACCAAGAACAACTCCGCTCCAAAGTAGAACTTTTATTCTGAACGAGAGATCTACCAGTATCTGTTCCTTAGTCATGTCAGACCTGCAAAAGTATATCAAGATGAGAAACATAAGAGCATTTACTTTACTCAATTGGTACAATAAACAATATATATAAGTATGAATTCTGTACATAAAAACAGGCAGATCTTTGCAAGACTTGATCTCAGGAATTCCATTACTCAATCCGACCGTGCCAACCACGGTAATATCCTTTCCCAATGGAAGAATTTTCTCTTCATCAAGCAGTCCAACCTTTAAATGCAAAAACAAACTCAATTTAACAATATGAAATAGTACAGATAGTCTAAAAAAAGAAAAGTAAAAGTGCGTGAAGATGCAGAAACAATGAGATTCTGAAAGTTCAAGCTAAAACCACATCAAAAGAATTTTTAAAAGAAACACAAATGAAAACTGACAGGATACTCATCGCCGAAAAACGCCCGGAGAAATGTGTAAGGAGAAGCTGTTATCGGCTGCAAGTGGTGATATACAGTAACAAGAGGTACGGGATGTCTTGAGCCATTCATGTTTACAACAACATAATCAGAATATGGCCAAATTCCACCATCCACGAGAACAAACGGAATCTGTCAAAATCGAATAACGAAACATGTCAAAAGGTCACCATTCCTGATAGTAGATACAAGAAATAATTATGACCAGATCAACTTTAAAGTAAAGAAAAATTCACAAAGTTACCATTTTGTAAAATCAATACCTTTGTATAGAAAACATAGAAAGATGGAACCATAACTGATCATGTATGCATACCGTTCTTAATGATGAAGACTCTTCCTCTTTCCATGATCTTCTAAAGACGGAGCGTATTTCGGAAGTCCATCCAAACCATCCCCTCCATTCATTGTATATACACTTCAAGTTACACACCATTACATTAGATAAACAATTAGCACATATTCAACATAATGACATACAAACGTCAATCAGAATTTCATTCCCTTGCAAACTGTGAAGCTTGCTAAAATCTTCCATGACAATAATTACATGCTGTAGTTTCAATGCAAAGAAGTACATCTTTCATCAGCTCTACTAACCATTTTGATGTTAATCTGATTCAACCGTGTCAAATAAATATACTCTCTACTCAAAAAGGTAATGAAACATGCAACTAATATAGGTTTTTTTAGCTTCACTAAACTTTGTAAACACATTGATAAATTTCAATTCCGAGCTAAATAATCACTTTTGCATAAATTTTATCAATATTTTATGAAAACAGCATTCATCATAATGAAATGAGACTCGTACTGTATCTAAACTACATTATTTCATATCCGAGCTAAATAATCATTTCCGCTTAAATCTAATCCATATTCTATAAAAACAGCATTAATCGAAACGAAATGTGCCTCAAACTTGAGCTAACCTACATTTCCAAAACCAGAAATAAAAAACTCACAAACAAATTAATTTAGCACAATCAAAATCAAACAATTACTACACACAATTAAAACAGAAAATACGCACTGTTTGCGTGCGCAACAAAACGACGGCTTTATCACCGGACTGAGGAGACACGAGAGCATGATTAGACCGGAGACTCTTCCAATCATTTACAACGGCGGCTTTAGCTTCAACGTATCCACGAACGACGACGAGTTTCCGATCGTCGGAATCGTGATCGGAATTGGAGAGAATTGAGCGGAGATCAGATACGCGGAGAGAAGGAGCGTGTTTGATAATGTTAAGAGCGGACGAAGAAGAAGTGTAATTGAGAATGCTACGAGCTGCCGCGTAAGCAAGGACTAAACCGAGTACAGCTCCGTCGGCGGCTAAGGCGAGTTGTGATAGCGCAGCTGCTGCTGCTTCGTCCAGTGACATCGGTGGTGAAGAAAGTGGACCACGGTGGCCGGAAAGTAATCCAGAAATGAAACGGGGCTTTGACTAAGGAGTCAACTGAGTGTAGTTAGTTTAACAAGTGTATTAAATTTTCAATATATATAAATACAGTAAAACCTCTTTACACATAGTAATATCTTGTTACCGGAAAAAAATATTATTAAGATTATTTCTTAATAGAGTTTTACATATAAATTTATAAATTTTTAGTTAAAATCATAATTTAAATATATATCATATATATATTTTGATTTTACTACATATATATATATTGTATCTTAATACTAGAATTTCGAAGATGATAGAGAAACTGGAAATATGTTAGATACAACAAGAAGGTGATCGAGGATGTCGTATCAGGCCAAACAATTAAATCATTATCACATACAACATTGAATAAATATTTTATGAGGTCTTAAATTCCTATATATGTAATAAAATTATTGTTGGATATATATATATAATTACATTTCAAGCGATTTTATTCTTATATAGAGGTTAATTTATAAAGTATGGACTTGTAAAAATTATAGAATATTATAATGTAAAGATTATTTCCAATTATAACTGGTCCCGAGTCGGGACTGCAATTTTTTATTACTATATAGAGGTTATTATTATATAGAGTATTACTATATAAAGGTTTTAGTGTATTTGAAATTTGAAAATGGAAATGCAATTTGAGTAGTTGGAAAGGTTATAAGATTCGGAAATCGGTGCTATTTATTGTGCAAACTTAATTTTTTGAATATTGTTTTCATCATTTGAATACTTGTTTAAATTTAAATTAGGTAATCTATTATATTAAATTACTCATTACTAGCGCTTGTAGAGTTAACTGATTTTTAAAATACTTGTTAAGTAATAATAAATTTTAAAGCGGTGGCTCAAATTTATTATTTCACTTTTCTTTTGCCGATCCAATTTAACGGGTTAAATATTATTTTAAATTTTCGGAAAATGGTGACCGCATTTGAAGAGCAAATATCATTTTTCTTTAAAAAATTTACCACTAAACATATTTTTAAAGAAAAAACTCTTTATTATATTTAAAATTTGAAATTCAATCCACCAAAATATAATCAAAATATGATAAAATTATCAAAAAGTTTAGAACGAGACCATGAACACACTAGAAATCAAATTTTTACAATTTATCTATACACTCGCAAAATCCTTATTAAAAATAGTTTGAGTACAGGCCCAGATTATAAAAACCCGAAAAGAAGAAAGCTAGCTAGCCCAGAAACAAGGCCGTTAATTCTCTCCGGCGACAACACCTCCCTCTCAACTACCGCAATCAAATCTCAGCCTCTGGTGTGAGTAAAGATTTAATCTTTTTCTATTTATAGATCTCATTGTTGTTTATTTCAGTTTATTACAATAATTATCAAGTTTATGCGTTGTGAATTGTGATTACTTGCCTTAAGTTTTTTTTTTATAATTATTTAAGCACGCACACGCCAGGAGTCGAACTCGTGACCGCTAGCAAGGGGCACACGAGCTCCACCGAAACTTTGTTGGCTGGTCAGTTTTTACCTCATTTGCTCGTCTATTCATAACCCTAATTTTACTTGTAAAATTGTGTGAGATTTTTAATTACGAGAATAGAGTGTGTTAGTGTTCGAAATTTAGTTCTCCCAGCAATGAAATTTATCACGAGTGTTATACTGCGATATTATCCTAATTAAGAAAAAGGTAGGCACTGTATGGTTACGGTAGTAATGGTTTCGGAATGTTCGATTAAATAAAGAATTAATCTGTATGAGTTTCTCAAATTTGAATTCACTTGAAAAAACAAGTTTCTGAATTACTTGCATCACAGTATTAGCGTCTTAGAAGCTTGTGTGCTTCCATTCATTGATCTCCTGTAATGTATACGTATTTCTAGTAATAAGATTCATGTATCCAGTTTTTTTATTATAGTTCTGGATCAACATCCAATTATCCGATATGACTTGTTGGGAAATAAGGTTTACAAGGTAATTTCTTAAAAAAAGATTGTTATATTTGGCCCAGCAATGGGATGGAGAATGTGTCTAGCTGATAGAATTTTATGTTAAATTGTGTTGTTTCATTAAGTTCCGTGTCTTAAATGGGGAGTATTGATTCGGCCAAATGCCTGGGGAATCGTTACTAATATTTTCTTGTGCAGACAGGAAACAAGTTAAAGGTGTAATATGGCAGATGGAGAGGAAAACTTGCCTAGAGATGCAAAGATTGTCAAAACTCTTCTTAAGTCGATGGGTGTTGATGACTATGAACCCCGTGTTGTCCACCAATTCTTGGAATTATGGTATCGCTATGTTGTCGATGTCTTGACTGATTCGCAGGTTTATGCAGAGCATGCTGGGAAGACTGCAATTGACTCCGATGATGTAAAATTGGCCATTCAGTCAAAAGTCAATTTCAGCTTCTCTCAGCCCCCGCCACGAGAGGTAAGTTAGATTCACCTCTTCACAAAGACCTATCTAGATTCCATTTTTTACTATGATCAATCCTGTTAGATATGTGATGGTCTCCTACATCTCACTTCTTAAATTCAAAATGCACCTAATTCTAATTATGTATCTGTTTTGTCCTTTTCCATACCAGTGAAGAATGTGTTCTGTTCTTTGTAGTGTCCATATTCTAAGTTTCGGCCGCTTGTTAGGAATCAATTTTTCTGTTCTTCCTACTGACCAACTCTAACGAAATAAGACATCTTTTTTAGGCATACTTCCGCTTTTCTTCTTCTTTAACATGAATTTCTAGCAGCTTCTAAATTGTACCTGTATCTGAATTTATATATATATATACTCCTACAAATCCTTATGATTTTAGCTGTTGTAAACAGATGTACTTACAAATTTACAGGTACTTCTGGAGCTGGCTAGGAACAGGAACAAAATCCCACTGCCCAAGTCCATATTGGGGCCAGGGATCGTACTTCCTCCAGAAGAGGATACTTTGATCAGTCCAAACTACCAGCTTGCGATTCCAATTAAACAAGCTGGCCAAGCTATTGAAGAAACTGAGGATGAAGAGATGGCTGACCCGAACCCCAAACCAGCGCAAGAACCAAAGACACAGGTGCCTCTAAATGCTTCTCAGCAAGTATCATTTTCCCTCGGAGCTAAACGTCCAAGAGGAAGCATATGAAAGACAATTATACTGACTTTGTTGTACCAAAATTGAGTAAGTCTGACATTTAGATTAATAACTTTATAATGATGGGCAATTTGGTATTTGTATGTTGATATGATTGGGTACAGAGAGTGTGTTATATATGCAGAAATCCATGTCTCTGTGTGGACAGTGACAGTTGTTTGTTAACACAATGCAAGTCAGCTTTCTAAAATTATATGCCAAAAGCCTAAAACACTTCAATATATATTTTTTAATAGAATGTCCTACAATGTTGCACCATGCGCAGTTAATACTGGGGGGGGTGATATACTGAGAAATTTTGTCAAATTCTTGTTTGCATCTTACAGGCATAATGTAGCTGAATTCTAAAAAACTTATAATTCCCTTGCGGTTAATGTTAACTAATATTAAGATGCAGCCTCGGAGCCTGCAATAAAAATAGCAGCTCAGTCTTGCCGGCTTAGTTTTAATAATATACCCTTTGTAAGCTACTTTTAGTTTAGCTTAGCTGTTGTATTAATCTACTTAATCTCCTAGTCTAACCTCAGCCTCTTCCATTTCTGGTTCCCTTTTGTCGCCACCAGTCCTATCAATGCCACCTACACCTCAGTCTCGCCTCCTTCGGGCTGAAATGTCGCCCCATCCGAATAATTTTACTCGTGCTTTGAGCTCCCGTCCACCTCCAAAACATAAGATAAAATAATATATCTTATGTTACATAAGAATCCACTACCCTCAAAAGTCAAAACAGAAGCTCAATTTGGGAAGAAAACTGTATTGCTATTGTGACCGGTGTTGTAATTGCAATTATGCAAGTTTGTATTATTTTTGGTTATTCAGTCATGACAGAGATTCAAGAACCAAAATAATCAGTAAAGATTTGAATTTTAGTATCTGTTGCGGGGAATTTGATCTTATAGGAAGCGATATGTGGTGTTACCTTTGTATATGGATTCTCCTCCCGTAGGATTCGAACCTGTGACCAAGAGGATAGCTATCCCCTCTTTAACCAACTGAGTCAACCCTTGTGGGTCATTCCAGTGCTCTTAACGTGGTTTATATAAGATTACGAGACAATTTCTGTTTAATCACGTTGTTCTTGGGATTTTTTGTTATAATTTCAAAGAGAAGTATTTAAAAGATGTTGTCTTTTCTGATTTACAGATGTTTTACAGAGGTATCTCATATCTGATTATCTGAACCTGTTCACATTGATGTCTTTGTTACATAAGAAGTGTTTTCCTGAAATAATTTTAGAACATAAAAGTGCTAATGTGTTTCTGGTGTAAGCCTTTATGAACTTTGCATTGTTATGAGTTGTTTCACCCGTGGCCAACATTCCATTCCCCTTAGTTGTAGGTGCTCATTCTATTTTTATTTGGATATTCCAAAGTAGCGAAATTCCTTGTCGCATAAGTCCTCTGCTGAGTTCTACCCTGCCCGCATTTCCTTTAGGCGGCAAATACATGTGTGCTTATATTCCTGCTGTTAGTTAACGCGGAAAGCTGGATAAATTATGGTAGTAATGTATGATCCTATAGGACTCGAGATGGATTTCTGGTCCCAGCTAGTTGGTATTGAGGGCCTTGAGACTTGATATCAAGGAATAGGTTAGATTGGTAGGTGCTCTTTGATTACATGTCAATGAGAACTTAACCAAAACTACCCCAGTTCTATCTGTATTCTGTTATATAGGATCACTCTAATAGCAAGAGTAAGAAACTTCTTTTTCTGTTATCATATCTTAGTGCAAGTAACCTGATCATAAGTAACCATTTGTAGTTTTGTGAACGAGACCACTGAAGCTCTTGTGTGAAGCTTCGTGCCTAACTGAAGTCTCACAATTATTAGTAAACAGCCTTTACAATGTTTATTTCAAATTTGGCAAACTGGATTTCATTTGAAATTCTGGATTTGATCAAATAAGCTGTTTGTGAATTTGGATTTGGATTTTATTTGAAATTCAGGATATTCAAATATTAATATAAACATGAGAATTTGAAATGACAACTCCTGTCATTTGAAATCTCTCATTTGAAATGAAATATAAGTTTCCAAACGTCATTTGAAATTAAATACAAGTTTCCAAACGCCGTCTCAAGTAAAACTCAATATTTTGTAAGATAAAAATATGATGTACAACTTGCACTCTAAATTTTTATTAATAGCTACGACAAATACATGTTTACATACCTTTTAAAAACAAGAAAATCTAGCCATTTCATTTCTTAACAGAAAGATGAAGATGTTCTGTACAAAGATTCATTATGTATATACAAACACAAGGTGGTTAAAATAAAGTCCACGGTCTGTGCAGGGATCAATTTTTCCACCCAGCCAAGCCAGTGGTGGCTGTGGCCATGCTCGACACAGAAAGACCACGGTCATACATACGCTGAATCTCTTCTCTGTATACCGGCAATGACTTGTCGGGGATAGTTGGGGTTAGTTCCACCACATCTCCCATTTTTAGTTGGCAGTTAAGATCATTCAAGGGAACATGGTTTAACCTCGGCCGCAGCTCTTCTTTAACAGGAATTCCATATGGAGACCATCTAGTGCTACCCCGACTAGTCCTTTCTAGCAAATTCCTGACCGTAGAGTATGCCGCAAACTCTTCAACCGACATCTGTTAGAGAACAAAATTTTGAATTATGTAAAGATATTTTTAACTGCACGTCAGAAACACATGTTTCAAGAAGCATGTATAAAAAATCCGTACTAGCAGTAATAAGATTAAAAAAAAGTATACTTATCCAAGTAACACACCTTATCGTTCTCAATCAGAATGACATAAACGGGTCCATCGGCTCCGCAATAAGGCTTTAAGCTATGGGGACAATCCTTGGAATGTGAAGGAAAAGTGCAGGGTGGCTTCACTGAGTCACTGTAAGCCACGGTTGATTGGTCTTTGAACATGGTCTCACATTGCCATGTAACAACCCAACGCGCCCACTCAACCATCTGAAGTACAAATGAAGAGTATTTACAGTCGCCTTCTTTGTATCTCCAATGAGCTGCAAATCCAAACTCTGCTTGCAGGTGCATCTCTTTTGTTCTAATCTGAACTTCTAGGGGAACCATGTCTTCCCCCATTACTACCGTGTGTAAAGACTGATACCTGAAGAAGAAGAAAATACATTAGCTTAGTATGATATTTTTATCAATATTAATAATCCAAGAAATATGTTAGTAGTCATCATATGACTTGCCCATTAAATTTGGGACGTTTTATGTAGTCTTTGAACTTTCCAGGTACTTCGGACCATAATTGATGAACAATCCCTAGCGCCTTATAGCATTCATCCTCATTTTCAACAATCAATCGCAGTCCATTAATGTCATGAACTTCATCCATACTTAGCCTCTTTCTGCACATAATATATCAAAGACATTTCAGCAGAAACAAAGCAATCTTAGAGCCCAAAAAACAAAATGTCTTGTACAGAAATGCAATACAAGAAATAGCATTTGTTTTATCACCCATTAATTATAATTACAAAAAAATATAGCATACTTAAACTGAGTACTTGTGTAAATGTGCAGTCATTTAATGTACATGTGTGCACTTTGACGTGTTTCAGATATACAGAGATATACCCAGATATACACGTTGTGTATATCTATTTGTAGATAGAGAGATAGAGAACATACTTTAACATTTTGCAGTGAATGCTGTATAAACTTTTGTGCCGCCCTGATAGAACATGATAGGAAATGGCTCCATCCTTGAGAGCAGTCCCCAACTTGTCTGCGGCTGTTGTGATCCTTGCATCATCAAAGGCTTTAACAAGCTTGGAGGACAACTCTTTGTGCTGATCTGGATTAAGATACTTGAAACAGAGATTTTCCAGCTGTTCTTTCCAACTATAGATTCCTAACCGGTTAGCAAGTGGAGCAAATATCTCCAATGTTTCCTTGGCAAATCTCTGTTGCTTGATCAAAGGTAAAGCATCTAGTGTCATCATATTATGCAATCGATCTGCCAATTTTATGAGGACAGCCCTAGCATCAGCCATAGCAAGGAACATCGTGTGCAGGCGATCAGCCTCAACCGACTTGCCTGCTGTATTGCTTTCTCGGGCTAGCTTGCTCAATTGACTAAGCTTAGACACCTACAGATACATGAAAACATGAGTTATTACCTTGAGGAAAAACTCTTAATATTGATCAAGCTTCACAGATTAATTTGAAGTTGCAATAAGAAACTGTTTCAAAAATTTGTATAGACTGGCATTTACAAAAAAGTCATCATTAATGAGAATCACAGAGAGACTCATTAATAGAAGAACAAGGGACAGTATAAAAGAAAATATGATATAAACAACTGCATCAGTATATACATGCAGACACTTATAACTTGGAGTGATAGTGTCATCCCCGGTAATGAGCCCAAGTATGTAATATTATAGATGCATGTGCATCGACCATTGCATTGTCTAAATTTATGTTTGCACTCTATTCTACTACTAAATTGCTAAATCAGGTGGATTTTACGAAAAATAGATTTGATTGCAAAAAGTGTGACAATTGACGAGTCTTTACACAAATAAATCAAAATTGAAGTCTCATACCCCTTCAACCAGATCAGCAACCCCAGCTCCAAATGTCGCAAAAATACAATCTTTCGTCATAAAAGAATCATCAAGTGTGTCATGGAGCAACCCAGCCGCAACAACTGTAGAATTGGCACCAATTATCGCAAGCAAAATCGCAGTCTCCACACAATGGTGTAAATAAGGATCCCCACTTGCTCGCATCTACAAAATTCACATATAAATCAGCACAAATTACCGAAAATTCCAAACTAAAAAAAGCAAATCTTCAAAACCTACAAAAGTAACAAATCCTCGAAAAAAATAAAAATCTTATACCTGCCCCCTATGAGCTTTCTCAGCCTCATAAAAAGCCTTAATCACAACATCATCATAAAAAATCTCGTGTTTCAACTGCGCATCCAAAAGCAAATCTTTGGCATAATTAGAGTCCTGAAAACCATCCTCCATATTAAAAGTAAGCTCATCAACCTGATCACAACCATAATTACTCAATTCAAACCGCGGCGAATCATAATCGACACACGAAGCCACAGCACGTCCAATAAAACCACTAAACAACCCATTACTACTCCCAATCCTCCCCGACCCGATAAATTCCCCACTATCCCTCCCAATTCTCATCCCCGGGCTCGAACTAGCCGAAACCGGGCCCTGAAACACCGAAACAGGGCTCAATTCTCGCTTCGCAAACGACTGAACCGTATGAAAAGGCGAATAAGCGAACGAGCTCGTCAAATCTTCGATCTTTTCGTGTCGTAAATCATCGACAACGCCTGAATAACCAGAGCTGGAAGCGTGCTTAACCGACGACGATGAGAACAACGACGACAGACCGCCGATAATCGGCTTTTGCGAGGATGACGTGGAGGTTGAAGATGAAGCACGAGTGTTTAATTCGAAATCGTGAGATGAATTAGATGAAATTGAGCAAGGATACGGCGTCGTATTGATGGTAGTTGTTGGTGGACTTGCGTAGAGTGAAATTGTTGAAACTGCCATTGATTCTCAAACCCTAACCCTAACCCTAATCCCCAAATTGTTTGTGTTGATATGAAATGAAATTAATTTAGAAACAAAGTCGACGAATTGTTTGTGAATTAGAAGAATTTAAAGGCTTTAATATTTAATATATAGTAATAATAATAATTTATACAAAAGTAAGAGAAATTGAGTTGAGAGAAATGGAAAGTTTAGAGAGTGTTGAAATTTGAGGTGTGTGCTCTCTTATTCCTGTTCGTCGTCTGGATATTTGTTTCTTATTTATTATTTTTTTTTTATCAGGGAGGGTATAACAGGCAATCACTGTATTTATCAAGTTGGGATTTTTGTCCAAATGAGATTAAAATTATGAAAATATGTTGCAACAATAATCTCCGTATGTCATATTTCAAGCAAGAATAATTAAAGTGATTGATGGTTGACAAATTAAGTGTTTGTGAAATTCTTTAGTATTAAAATTGTTCATGAAAATTTATAATATGTAGATGATGATTTTAATAAGCCTGTGATTATTGGCGCAATGGTTTAGAATGATTTAGTTAATGGTTACAGATATGTAATTCGGATGCTGAGAATTGAATTTTAAGCCGGTTGTAATTCGAGTCGAATTCGAGCCGATTTATTTAATTAATTGAGTTCAAATCTCTACTCGAACTCCATTCTTATAATTTCACGAGTTGAGTCGAGCCGAGCCGAGCCGGCTCGCTTAATTTTATACTTAATCAAGCCAAAATTCGTTATTGAACTCGGCACGTTAAATTTCACAAGCTGAAAGTTTAAAGTTTAGCTAAACGAACCAATTTAAACAAGAAGGACAAACCGGTTATTTTAATTTTACACTTAATCAAGCCAAAATCTCTAACTGAACTCGGCTCGTTAAATTTTATGAGCTGAGTCAAATCGGCTCGTTTAATTAAATGAACAAACGAGTCGAAATCTGTGTCCGAATTTATCTCATTTAGTTAAATAAACGGAATGAAGCTCACTTAAATGAGTTGGAAGGGCGAGCTCGCAATCAGTCGGACTCAACCTACAGTTATAGCTACGATAGAGGGGGATGGATGATATTACCAAACTATCCATGACGTGTATGAGGCTTGAAATGATTGGAATCAAACGGTGGTGTCCAGTAGATGCAAGTGGGTGGAAAAAGCAGCATAGAATCAATCTTGTTTTTTACTATCTGTATAATGTAGGGGTTGTCGACTAATGTTGTTACTCCACCGTCCACTAAAATTTTCCTATTTTGACTTCGGACACTGTTCATGATAAACGATTGACTATTAATTTACCGCTAATCAATAATATCAAATATACTCATGAGTGATTTTGTTGAATTCGTATTTATGAATATTTTAATACAATGAAATTTTAATATTTAATATTAATACGAATATTAATACGAAATTAAAGATATTAACATTAAAGAATGTGCATTGACAAACGTGTCCAATACAAATAAGAAACGTTTTTAGGGACGGAGGGAGTAACACATAACCGACTCTGTTAATTAATAATTGATCAATAATGATACGCTGTTGTCACCTATAATCAAATCTAGATTTGGATAATCTGATTTACTCCCTCCGTCCCAATATACGTTTCCTCTTTTGACGTTCGGTACGGTTCATGTTAAGCGATTGACTATTAATTTACATCCAATCTATAATATCAAACATAATTATGAGTGATCTCGTTGGATTCATATTTATCAGTACTTTAATACACTGAAATTTTTATATTTAATACTAATACGAATTTAAATATATTAATGATCAAAAGTGTGCATTGACAAATGTGTACAACACAAAGAGGAAACGTTTTAGGGACGGAGGGAGTACCATTTTTTAAACTAGTTGTCCTTATATTTTAAGGATTAGTATAGCCTAGTGGAGAGGACACTTGATCAGTATAATCAAATTAAACACAGATGATAGAGAATAAATTTATAGTAAAAGAACTAATGAAAACAACTGTGCATATTGTTTAATCATATATTTATGTCGGGTTTAGTAAAAATAAAGCCATGGCATTTCATTGGGCCATTGGGGAGGCCAAACTAAAGAATAAGGATTCCTTAAGTGGCCACTAATCAGTCTTTTAAAAATTCGTGTGAATCCCCGATTTAATCGATTAATTACCTACAAATATTTGAACAGTTCGATTGTTGAAATTCGATTAATTGTTACGAATTTTTCTTTATTGAAATATATATCATTTTATTAAAATTAAAATACTATATTAATTTAAATATGAATAAGTATAAAAATTATAATATAATAAATATATATTTGTTAATAAATAACTAATATAATAATAATAATATTAAATATAATTTAATATTATAATACATCCGATTTTTATTCCGATTAATTCCCAATTTTCAATTAATTCTAAATCGGTAGCTCGTCCAATATTCTCCGATTTCCGATTTTTACAACGCTAACAGCAATAAGTAAAGAAAAGTACGATACAGTTAAGGGAAGTTAAACGAGATTCTGGTGGTAATTATTGGTGTTAGATATTTTATTAGAGTGAGTAATTGAGACGACATAGATTTGATTAATCGAACATACGTGGCAGATAATGATAAGCCTAACAGTGTCACGTGGTCAAACAGTGGTGCCGCCAACCCAACTTGGCAGCTCCGCTGACCCAACATTTGTAGATACTCACAACTCGCAACTAATTTCTTAAATAATTTTACGAAAATTGGAGCAAGTAATAAGGAAGAAATATAATGGTGTAATAATAAATACATGTACCGTGTACGTCTGAATGAGTGTTCTTTCTAAGTATAGACGCATGCATGCAATATAGCAGAAGATGTTGGATTAACCAGTCATTTTCCAGTGCTGCAACTTTAGCTAACCATGTTCCTCTTGTTTTTCTGTTTGAGGGCTGGCAAGTGTCTGCCAACCCATGACTTAGTCTTTGATTAGTAACGATTCGTATCGAATCCCGAGCTTTTTTCGAAAATCAGATCAAGTCCATAATACAATGCGAAACAAGCCGGACTATACTAATACAAATTTGACCAATTCGCGTGATCTCGAAAAATCATTACTTTATACTGTGTACTTGGTAGTAGTACTCTACACTAAATAAAATTGTTAAATTTTATCGACATTGAACCGAAGTGTTACAAATGAAATCACGGAACTAAACTAGAATTAAACACGCAGTTTAGGACAAAATTATTTTTCATAACTACCCTCTATAAACGATAATTAATATTTCATTTGTCCCATTCAATTCTTAATATTTGAAATAGAGTCTTCGACACGTATTTTAAGACTTTTGTCTATTATAATTACATAAATTATTTTAAAAACTTTTTTCGTGTGAATAAAAATTAAATGTTCAAATTTTTATTTAAAAAAAAATTAAAAATAAGTTATGAAACTATATTATAAAAGATTTAGGGCATGTTTGGCAACTCTAATAAGTCAGCTTATTGGCTTATAAGCTCGTAACAGCTTATTGACGAGCGTTTGTCGACCCAACTTATTAGTTGAATTTACAACTTATAAGCTGATAAGTTGAATGTTAGTAACGACGTACTTTTTCTCAACTTATTTTTGATTTTTCATATTTTTTATCAATTTTAATTTTAAAATGTTAATCAAATTTAAAATATGAGAATTAAGATAATTATATTTTAAAAATTACATATTTTAGTTCATTTAAATAAAAAAAATCTGACTTAGAAGTTAAATTATCTAAATACTTGTATAACTTATAAGCATTTATCAACTTATCACTTATCAGTCACTTATTCGATTTAAGTCATAAATTGCTTATTTTAAGATTTCCGAAACTGGTACTTAAATTGCGTGTCAAAATTTTCATTTCAAATGTTAAGAACCTAACGGGCGGAAGAAATATTTTAACTAATTTTGCGGAATTTATTTGGAATTAATGCAAATCTTTTAGTCATGTGTGTAAAATATATTTCAGCATCGCTCGCTGACTCTGTGCATAAATCATTCAAGCTAAGGCCTAAACAGGAAGGCGTTCATATCTGGCGGTGGACAATGGATGCTCTAATATGTGAACTACTCTATTTCTCATTTTATTCAAACTTTTTGGTTTGTTTTTTTTCTTGTGGTGGTCAGGAATTTCAATTCCAAGTTGGTACGTTTATAATCTAACACATGTCCCAATTGCCTGCCACCCTATACAACGTTCATGCTAACTCTTTTTTCAAGTTTATAGTTTGAAGATGAGCAATCAAGTTTGATATGAATAGTTTCATTACAATTGTACAAGAGACAAACAATCACAAAAATGTTTTTTTTTAAATCCTCACTTTTTTATATTAAATGGCCGGTGAACCGGTTGAACTCTTATCTACCTTGCAAGAAATCAAGAATTCGATGTGCGTGTGTAATCAATCAACAATTTTTTAAAAAAAACACAACCTATCCCGGATAAATGTTGCATTAGGGCTGTAATTCGAGTCGAGTTCGAGTTTTTTACAGGCGAGTTCGAGCTTTTTTTTATCAAGTCGAGTCAAGCCTGAAAATAATCGAGCCGGAATTGTGTGCAAGCAGTTCGCGAGTTTTCGAACTTAACGAGTTTTTTAACGAGTTTTCGAGTTTAAAGAGTTTTCGAGTTTATCGAGTTTTTTCACATATTTTGAGTTATCGAGTCCTTATCGAGTTTATCGAGTTTTTAACATGTTTTCGAGTTATCGGGTTCTTATCGAGTTATTCGAGTTTTATTTTTACCTTCGTAAAAAATTTATTTTTTGAATTTTTGACTTATAATTTAAAAACATTAGTTTTACTATTAATAACAATAAATAAATGTTCAAAATAACATACATGTATTTTGAGGTAAATCTAACAATATATTCAAATACATGTATAAACTAGAAAACAAATAACAACACCTTTGTTAGTATAATTTTTCAAATCATCTATTTTATTAAATTTTTTTAACTCTATCTTCATTTTCTTAAAAATGTACTTATTTTTCTATATTGTATATTGTATATCTTATATATATGATAAATAAAGTAAAATGATAATTTTATTATTGTCGGGACTCGAAGGAGAAAAGTAATTTTTATCTTTTCTAAAACAAAAGTACGCAATAGATATTAAATCATTAAGAAAAAACAATTATAAAAATAATAATTTTAATTAATAGCAATACATCATAATAAAACTTTTTTTGGTATAATTTATATCATAGTTGTATACTATACCTATTAACTTATCACTAAATTGTAAATTTAGATCTAATTAGTTGAAATCTCAATTAGAATATAGACAACTATCAAAAGTATGAATCGAATTTATAATAAAATATCAATATAGTAGTAATACATTATTACTATAAAAGGATCGTTAGATTTTGAAATAAATGATAACTTTTGAATCTAAAATAAAGAAATATTTTATAGATTCATGATTTAAACAAAAAAATAGAAACCTTATATTGAATAGATTATTTGATGTAAAATTCGTAACTGTCCTTTTTATTTTAAAATAAAATCAAACGAAACTCGATAACAATTTTACTTGTTTCAACTCCAACTTGATTCTTTTTTGTTTTACTCTTTCAAATTAATAAATTCTTATTTTTCTATAAAATATTAATAATTGATGTAATACAAATCTAATTCAGTTCAAAACAAAATTAGTTTTGAAACAAAAAAAATGTTACATGAAAAATTGATAGACTAAAAATGTGACCAGAAATTTTTACTTAAAAAAATTAGTATGACAAGAAATCGGAGTCAACAAGTATTTATAAATGATACTCTAGAATGAAACTAAAATATTTTTTTGATAATCATATTAGCCCTATTTTGTGTACAACAACAATAAAGAAGGTTTTATAATGTCGGTAGCTAAAATATTTTATAATTTATATGTATAATGGAATAACACAATTATATATATTGAGAAAAATTAAAAATATTTAAATTAAATAATCTTTATTTAGGTGGCGTATATTAATATAAAATTATCAATCATGTAAATAACAAATATAGAAAGACATAAGTCATATTAATAATATAAGTAAAATAAAATATCATTAATCATGTAAATAACAAATAAAAATAGCATCAAGTTATATTAATGGGAAAAAAAATATAGAAAAACGTAAGTAATATTAATAACATATATAAAAAATAAAAATATTAATAAAATATAAAAAAATTAACCGAGTTCGAGTTCGAGTCGAGTTCGAGTTTATCGAGTCGAGTTCAAAAAAACTCGGCCCGACTCGAGTTTTTAATCGAGCCTAAAATATTGTTCGTGCTCGAGCTCGATAACGAGTTCGAGTCGAGCTGAAAAAAGCTCGGCTCGAATTACAGCCCTACTGCATAGATTTTAAAGGTACCATTCCATGATCCTAGTTTTAATTTCAAGTGTATAATCATATCTTTATTAGAGCAGGCCAATACAATATGCAAAATATCCATATATTGTTATAATTTAATATCAAAAAATAATTTTTGTTATTAAAATAGAACTCCAAATTGAATGCTAGTTACATTTTGCATACACAATAATTCTTAATTTAACTATTTTTTTGTCTCTCTCTCCTAAATTTTATATAAAGTCCCTCACTATAGTCTATACATGTCATCGGTCGATGTATAAATACATTCTTTCTCACAAACATTTATGCATATTCGAAGTTTAATTTTTCAGTATTTGATTTCAAATTATATTAATGACACCACTTATAACGTTTCATTCCATTACTCTTATAAGATGTGACGTGGTGCTAGCATGTCCACGTGACACATATCGTGCTCGTTAAAAACTAGTGAGAAATGTAAGAAGATAGAAGACATGATGCTTTATAACGTGAAATGCATTTTTGGTGTTTTTCTTAACTTTATTATGGCCGGATCTTGGGTGATCATACCACTTCTTGGGCCTGTAAATCTGTTCAACTTTATGGACTTGAAATTTGAGGTAGTTTGCGTGGTTTTGCAACTTTGTTTACAAGCTGGCCTTTTTTGTGTACAACCTGACTTTTAGCTAGATTTGACACTATCATTTTTTTTATCGTAAGTAAGCGGCTCTTATTTCAGGTGGGTACTGGATAAATCCTACGCGTTCACGCAATACTCTTCTCACGTTCAAATTTTACCAAATAACCTCATTTTCTCGGGGTCTAATTTTAAGGTAGTACCCTATTTTCTTTTTGAATATAAAAATTTGAGGGGACTTCAAGGATTAAAGGCAGAACCGTAATTACAAAACAGTCCAGTTAAAATGAATTATCGCTAGTTTTTAGAGGATTGTCAAGGCTCAAGTAAAATTTCGATAATTCTTTAACTGAAAATTGTGATTTTATAAAAAAATCCTAGTAAAATTATCACTTTAGCCGAGACTTCAGTCTAGGTTTGTTTCTCGTCGATGTAGAACTTGGTTGTTTGTAGATAGTAATTGTATGACTATTTATATCCAAAAAAACTATTCCCTCTGTTTTTTAATATACGACGTTTGACTTTTTGTCACACAAATTTAGGAGGTTTGACCACATAACTAAAATTATTATTTTTTAATAAATTATTTTTTTTGAATTAAAATGAGATCAAAATTTTTATTCAAAAAAAATTATTTTAATTATATGGTCAAATCTTCTGAACATGTGTCCAAAAATCATAAGTCATATATTTGAAAACTGAGGGAGTACTTGGTAAATATTTGAATGCTCATGCACTTAAAATAAAAATAAACTTTGTAAGTGAACAGAATAACTAATTAAATGCTGGTCTTGCATCTAATAACTGCTGGTATGAAATGCAAGTATGACATCAAATAAGTATGGCATACCATGTTGGTGAGAAATGTGAAAAGATGTATATATGATGATGATGCTTACTGGCGTGAAATTCATTGTTGGTGTTTTTTCTGAACTTTATGGCTGGATCTTGGTGAACATGCGACATTTGGGGTTTGTTAACCTCTTTATAAACTTGTCATTTTAGGTTGTTTCCTCGACTTTGCAACTTATAAACTAGCTAGGTTACATACTTGACTTTTGATTAGGGTTTGCACATTTCTATAATTACCTAGCTAATTAACCTTATTTTCTTCGGGTCAATATTTATGATTGTATACTTGTATTCTATGTTTTCCATGATTAGTATTGATTATTGAGAGTGCCAATATAGAACTATATAGGTTTTCTTTTTTCAGGGATATGGAACTATATAGAGTAATTTAGGATATTCAACATAGATATATATATATATAGAGTAATTTAGGATATTCAACATATATATATATATATATATATATATATATATATATGAAAAGAGAGTAAGAAAAAATTGATGATAAATTATCCAGATCACGAGTGTTCTAATTGGTTTAGATTGTGACTTTAGGGCTTACCACTTCAAGGTCACAAATTCGAACCCTCTGTGAGACACGAAAATAAGTGGATTGTCATGCTCGATGGATACGAGTATGCTAGCACACCCCCGGATTAGTTAAGGTGCACGAAAGTTGGCCCGAATACTGGATTAACAAAAAAAAAATTGATGAGAAAACAAAATTTAAATGTCAAGCAGAGTTGATATAATCATTTTTAAGATTGAATCTTGAGATTGTGCACTATATTCGGGCTAACGTGGGGATGACTAATTTAGGCTGAAATCTTGACTAAACTTAAAATTTTATTAAGAAATTATCTATCACGTCATGATTTCAAGTCAAAAATTAGTAAATTTTTTATTATAAATTCCGGAAATATGTAAAATTTAGCGATAATTCATTTTAATTGGGAAAGATTTTCATCGATGCCATACTATACCTTATTGCCCTACTTGAAGTTCTTGTTTACAATTGTTTCATGTTAGTTCAGTTTTCAAATCATTAGATTAGGACCCGGTCGGGGAGAGGAGAGAAGTGATAGTTTCAAACGTTGCATTAGGTTAGCGTGCCGTACTCGATATGTACTTATAATGTCTGCCGGAAACAAACTTAACTGCACATCTTCTCTCGTAATGAACCGATCACTGCAACAAAAGTTAGTAATCCCTTTCTCCTAATCATTTTTTTATACTTTTTTATTTTGGGATGTCCCATCCAATTTTTTACAATTCAAAACTTATCAAAAATAGTTAATGAGTCTCACTATTTTCTCTCTCCTTCATTTTCATACTACTTTTACTCCACTATCTTCCTTTTATATATTAAAAATTAATTGATCCCATCACTTCATCCACTTTTCTTTCTTTTTTTTCACTATTTTATACATATTTCTTAATTATAGTTGGGACGGAGGGAGTAATTTATAGTTGAATTCGAAATTAAACTTGATTAGATTCGGGTCGGGAGTAACTCAAATTTCTCGGAAATAAAATTGAGCAGATTTTAATTTGATTTTTTTCACCGTAAAAGACTATTTATATAGAAAGAAACAATCCCCCTCGAAGTAGGGCTATCAATAGATCGGATTTGGATCGGATCGCCCTAGATCTATATCCTGATCCATTTATTTTTATCGGATTCGGATTCAGATCAGATCATAGCCAGATCTTTTAAAACATGATATATATCCCGATCCGTCGGATTTTTGGATCGGAGCTCCGCTCCATTAAATAACAACGGAGCTCTATCAAATAACAACAAAGAGGAAACTAGCAAATAGGCATAGTATTTTAACATAGCAGTACATAAAAACTCCACAAATTCAATAGGTTGTAGGGTAAGGAGATTAACCAACTCAAATTCAATAGGTTGTAGGGTAAGGAGATTAACCAACTTGATCTACTTTATTTTTCGACAGAGGACAATCCCTACTCCTTAAGCATTTAAGAGAATCCAGTGGCAACACAATCAGAATCTTATTAGGCTAATGGCTAAGATTATTAACTTCTCCAAAACTTAAAACCTTAACACTAATAAACTGGGTATAGTTAAGCATTCATGCAAATCTCATGTATTTACAAATCTCATATATTTATAATAATATATTTTGCAATATTCTACTTGTAAAATCTATGTGATCTGTAACATTTTCAATAAAATTGTGATATTTGTTGAATATCATTCAAAAAATAATACGTTTTGCAACAATTTAAGCTATATTTTACTTGTAGAACATATATGGACTCCAAAGACTCCAATTAAATAGGTAACTAAATAGAACCAAACCCATATATAGAGTGTATATATATATATATATATTCAGATCGAATTATTTACGTTACATATCTTACTAAATCCATATCCAACGTATATCGGATCGGATTTTTTTCAGATCGGATTTTTTTCGAATCGAATTTTATTTTAGGTGATCTATATCCGCTCCATTGGCTCTCGGATCGGATCGGATATCTGATCTATTGACAGACCTAACTCGAAGGTATGACAATAGTAATATAATTTCTCCATGTTTAGGAAAATTATTCTAAAGACTCTTTACAACCCCGTGGAACATTAGATAATTTTTTAAAAAATATTCGAAATTTATGAAATATTGCATCATAAGGTAGAGGGGCACTACTGTCAATCGATTTCAATGAAATATATTATTAGATAATCGGGATCCAATAAAAAATATCAAAACTTCAAAACTACAAAATAGGATCCTAACTATTAATATAGACTTTAAACTTCCCAGCTACTTTAATCAACGAGGTTGAAAAGGAAATGTCAAAGTTTTTCTAGAGTTATAGTAATAAATCTAATTCTCGAATTAGCTGGATGTCATGGGAACGAATGTCAAGACATAAACATGCTAGAGGTCTCGGTTTAAGTGCTTGTGAGATTTTAATATGGCTATGCTGGGGAAGCAGTGTTGGCGCCTAATTACATACCCAAATAGTTTAGTTGCCCGAGTTTATAAATCCAAGTATTATGCAGACAAGAATTTCATGGATGCTAGGTTAAGGGGCAATCCAAATTTTATTTGGAGAAGCATTTTCGAAGCAAATCAGGTCATCTCTTCAGGTTCTTGTAAGCGTATTGACACGGGGAAGAAAATTAACATTGTGGCTCAACCTTGGCTTAATGACACAGTCCATCCTTTTGTAATCACTGAACCTTTCTCTATAGTTGATAAATGTGTTGACTCATTATTTCACACAGGTACGAAAATCTGGGATATAGAGATCATTGCTAACATTTTTAATGATAGAGACCAACAACGTATTCTTAATACTATGGTTGAGTCAGACCTGGAGGATGATATATTATTATGGAAATTTGAAAATTATGGCCAGTACTCAGTCAGAACGACATATAAATTATTGCAACGTCAAAAAGGGTTGTGGACTGATAATACTCATCACAAGTTTTGGAAGTCTGTATGGAATATTAAGGCTCCTCCTAAGGCTTTCAACCTTGTTTGGAGAGCTGTGAACTCGTGTCTTCCAAATAAAATTCAGCTCCAGACGAAGCATGTTCAAATCAATAATACTTGCCCTGTTTGTGGCTGTGACATTGAGTACATTATGCATGCTTTGGTTCAATGTGAAGTAGCAGCCATGTGTTGAAATATTTTCGATATAAACATTGTCACGCAGGTAAACGTGGATTTCTTAACTTGGTTAAAAGAAATGATGGTGGATATGTCGAACAATATAAAAGCTAAGGTCATGATTCTATGCTGGTCGATTTGGAGAGCTAGGAATGATCTGCTGTGGAATGGGAAGAGGTGGTCAGCCATGAGAATTGTTGCAAAAGCGTGGGAGTATCTCTCACAGTGGACTGAAGCTCAGGCTAGTAACTTCAGGGCGCCAATCCAACCATTAACAAAAGGGGATGGTGCTTTATACTAAGCAAAACCTATACAGAATGTAGTGAAGATTACTGTGGATGCATCAATTTTTTCTGAGCTGGGAAGCTCTGGCATTGGTATCATAACTCGTGATCATCATGGTAGGTTACTGGAAACTATGACAAGAATGTTCAACGAAGTCATGAACCCTTCGATGGTGGAAGCAATTGCCATCAAGGAAGCGCTGAGTTGGGCAAAAGACAAACAATGGAACCAAATTACTATTGAATTCGATTGTCTGGTGGTCATACAACTGATCCGTA
Source organism: Apium graveolens (assembly GCF_009905375.1). NCBI lineage: Eukaryota > Viridiplantae > Streptophyta > Magnoliopsida > Apiales > Apiaceae > Apium > Apium graveolens. Next base: position 32,763 of record NW_027418553.1, on the reverse strand, counting down.
GCTCCACTCCCATGAGGTCAGTGCTCGGTAAGGTGATCAAGGAATGCAGGAGGTTGATTAGTGATTTGAACAACGTTGAATTGTATTTTATCAAACGATCTGCAAATATGTCGGCACATGAGCTAGCTCAGGTGTCTCATATGTACCCTGATCGTATCTTTGACTGGAGTTCTGTTCCGGTTAAAGTTAAGACATGTATTTTGGATGATTTGAATGAGTAATGAAATTGCTTTTCGTAAAAAAAATATAGACTTTAAACTAAAACCCTAGATCTAATTACTGAACCACAAAAAAAAGTAAAAAAACTCATATTATAATCATCAAGCTACGACCTTTAAGCCGTGCCAAGAACATCAAACCAAAAAATGACACCGTTAATAGATAAAATCGTAACCAACGGAACTCTGTAATTAAAATTTAAAATCAAAATTAGAGAATTTAATTATTTTTCAGTTAAAACCCCACAAAACTACATGCTTAACGTTGTGCTCCAAAATTTGAAAATGGAGAGAAGAGAAAAGTTAAGATAATTTTAAAAAATTTCTTTCTATGCGTACTCCCGAGTTTTTTGACGGAAGAAGGGAAATGATCGGAAAATTTTCTATAATTTTCCTACAAAACTTTCTTTTAAAAAATGGGTAGATTTCGAAAAATCCTCTCACATTATCTTATCTTTCTTGGTTATTTTATTTCATTTTCTACACAAACTGGGAAGCAAACTACTGATTTATTTTGTCCTACTATTTATCTTTTGTTCTCCTCTCATCTCCGATCTTCTCTCCTAAAAAATCTCTGAGCACAGTTCAAGTTCAAGGGTGACTAACAAAATTTGTCCAACTCACCATAAATGACATAAATAGCGATAAATTACTTCGGTCAATTTAACTCAATTTCACAGATTTTTATCAGTGAATTTTACCTCAAATTGTTGAAAATTTAGGATCATATATTCCGTATAAAAAACATGCAGATAAATCGAGAGAAATACAGTAGACCTCAATGTCTCTTTTATCAGTGATTCCATAACCATTACTTACAAAAAATCTTTAATATACCAAAAATTTGCCGTTCTTCTGAAAAATCTTTAATACACCAAAAATTTGCGGTTCTTCTACATAAAAATAATATGAGCAGTAAATATAATATATAAGATTTAAGAATATAACATCCTAATTTTTTTAAAAAAAAACAAATACAGTTAAACCTTGATAAATGAATACGCTCGGTACCAGAAAATTTTATTCATTTAGTGAGATTATTTATTTATCGAGATTAAAATACTTCTATTATATTGAGATCCGAAAAAATTATTCATTTAATAGATTTCTTTATTTATCGAATATTCATTAATCGAGAATTTTACGTAAAAGAATAATAACGATAAGGGGTAAGTTGAGTGCGTAATCAATGATTGAGCTAACATTACAAGGATCACAGTATAATTCTAGAAGCAGCCCTTCATTTTCAAACTTTCTCCTAATTATGGAGTATATTTTAATATTTATACAAGGATTAGAGAAAACTAGGAATCCAGAAACTACATTAGTTATGGATTAAAAACCAATAAACCAGATTAACATGATAATTTACTGTATTTTACTGACAATTCTTGACCCGGAGCTTTGCCGTCCCAGAACTTACTCTTTGTTTTTTTTATTATGCTTCTAGAACTTGACTCAAAATTGAACACAAATCAAATCATATATAAAAATAACAAGTATAGACACAGAGTCAAGGCACTCACTAAACAACAATTAAATATAGACAAATGAAACAGGACAGTGTCTCAACATCAAATATTTAAAATATTTAAAAATTTAAAGGAGTGAGAAGTATATATATTCAGCCCGTGAGCAGTCAGCTTCTAGATACTTGATTGTTAATATTATACTCCCCGGTCCCTTCTAATTGTTTACATTTTTGAGCAAGTGTCTGACACGCATTTTTGGTGCATAAAAAGTATAGTTATGTAACTTATTTTTATAATTTTCTTTTTCTGAATAAAAATTGAATATTTTAATTTTTATTCATAAAAAAGAAAATTGTAAAAAAAAATTACAGAACTATACTTTATATGCACTTTAAAATACGTGTCGGACAATCTCTAAAAAATGTAAACAATTGAAAGGGACGGAGGGAATATGTTCTTAGATAAATTGGAGAAATGTTAGCTATTCAAAAACTGTTTTCGAACATTTCTTGAATAATGACTTGTCATTGTGATATTTGAATATTTTTACTCGTAAGATAATTGAACCCTTCATATATTAATATGAATCTTATAAATGTAAAAATGACACGTGTAATTTTGAAAAAAAATTGAGACTTGTTTTGAAGATATAGCATTGCTAGCTATGCTTTTATTGAAACTCATGTGTATGCATGAGAGATGCCTCACATTTACTAAAAAATAGTAGCTAATAATATTCTTGTAACTGAGTTTTCGGAAATAATTTTGAAAACGATTATGAGAACTCTAGCATTTCTCTTAAAAGAGTTCTCGCATCTCTTTGATAACGGAAATAAAACAAGAAGTATAAAAGAATGGCAATTTAAAAGATCAAATACGTCAATAGATATAGTTAGGTAAGTGGGAGTGGTTCGCAAACGTTTAGTAGTCGCTATTAAATTGTTAATCAGAAATGTCATTATCATTGAACTCCAATTTGAACTCGAAACTGTAATACTCCTGTGTTGTACAGGAGTGTCATCTCCAAGAGTGGTTTATTAACCTAAATTTAGATCGATTTCGGTTCAAATCTATCCAAAAATAGTTTATCCCCGTTTCAATTTAGGTCAGTGCCGGTCTAAATTTAGGCCGACACTATTCACCTGGTTAAATCTTTTTAATAATAAAATATTATCTTTTTATGTTTTATATATAAGTTAATTTGTTAATTGAATGTTATTATTTATATATTAAGTAGTTTTTAATTATTTTTTTTAATTTTCAATTATATATATATATAAGTTATTTAACAAAAAATATATTAAACACCATGAATTGTTTTAATTTAAATTAATAACACATTAAAAATAAAGATGTTCATATTACTTTTGGAAATTCATTAATCGAGCATTTGTGGGAGCAATATACTAATTCGTAGTAGTTTAATATTTGTTACTTTTCTTTTAATTAATTAAATATAATATTAATTTTTTTTCACTTTTCTTGTTTAAGTGTAATATTTTTCTAATTTAATAAAATTATTAAGTTTGAAATTAAGATGATTTTATTAATTCTGCGTCCAATTAAATTAATAGATATGTGAATTAATATCAACATATTAAAATAACAATAAGAAAAAAGTATTAATATATAAATTTATGCCAAAATTTAGATCTAACTGTTAGAACAGAGATTTGCCATAAGCCACAACCTTTATAGTTTTATGTGTACATAAACTACTGTATGCGTGTGTGAATTTGCAAAAGGGAGTAACAGTTTTTTTCAAAGTCAATTTAAAGGCCTGATCCATTTTATTTTACACAAATAAGAAACGAATCTTCCTTCACTCCTTCGTATTCGTTAGTCTAACAATACAATCTAAATGCGAAAGCATTCAAAGTAGGTATACATACTAATCACTTTTTTTAATTATTACTCCCTCCGTCCTATTTTGTTCTTTCTCTTTTGACTTTCGGTACTGTTCACGGTAAGCGATTGACTACTAATTTACGTCTAATCTATAATATCAAACATAATCATGAGTGATCTCGTTGGATTCATATTTATCAGTACTTTAATACAGTAAAATTTTTATATTTAATATTAATACGAATTTAAAGATATTAACAATCAAAAATGTGCATTGACAAACGTGTCCAACACAAAACGTTTTTAAGAACGGAGGGAGTACTACTTTTTTAAGTGCTTATATATAAGAGTCATTCTCTTCGCCAAACTTCTGCGATTCTCACTGACTAAGTTTAAAAGATACTATTAAACAAAACATGTTTTTCGAGATCATATTGAAATCTATCTCACCTTGTTGTCTCAAGCCTCAAAATAAGCAAATTGAGCCTGAAGTTAAAGTCTGCAAGCAGATTTCTCCGAGAAGATTATCGCTTTTCGATATTAATAGAAGTGAACCATCGACATTTTTCGCGAAAACTGGCCTTCCTAGCTCACTCATTGGATGGAAAAACATTCAGAATTTTACGGTTGATGAGCTTAAATTGATCACAAACAACTTCTCGTCGTGTAATTTTATAGGGAAGGGCGGTTTTGGACCGGTTTATAAGGGAGTCATCGATGATCGGATTAGTCCTGGTGTTGCAGCTCATCAGACAGTGGCTGTGAAGTTACTGGACTTGAATTCAAGACAGGGTCACAGAGAATGGCTGGTGAGCATTTTACATTCTTTAGCTGCTGCCTTATTCGACATTCGAAAGACTTTTTTGCTTAAGGTTGTTTAAATGTGATGTGTTGCAGGCTGAAGTTATATTTCTTGGACAATTAGCACATCCACATCTGGTGAAGTTGATAGGCTATTGTTGCGAGGATGAAAATAGGCTTCTTGTTTACGAATACATCCCACAAGGCAACCTCGAAAACCATTTGTTTGGAAGTGAGTCAATGTAACATAATGCATGATTAAGTTACAGATCTTCTGTTAGAATAATATAAAATCCTGGAGAGGGTCATTCTCTAACACGTTCTGATCAAACTGCTACTAATGAAGTTCATTGAGCTAAAATTTGTGTTGCTAATTATTGGTGCAGGATACTCTGTTTCATTGCCCTGGTTGACGAGATTGAAGATTGCAGTTGGTGCTGCAAAAGGCCTTGCTTTTCTCCACGGAGAAGAACAACCAGTCATATACAGAGATTTCAAAGCTTCCAACATCCTGCTGGACTCGGTATTTCCCTATCGATTTCACTGGTTTACTTCGTTTTATCATATAATGTTGATGAACTTGTTAAAGAGTATAAGATCCTGTTCGGGTCTTTCTCTACCACCTTAAGGTTTTAGATGAACGGGTTACTTAACAGAACTAACATAAAATGATGATTAGTTCAGATATTCAGTAATGGTAGTAGTAGTATGGTGAATGCATGAAATCTTAAGACGTCCACCATTATACATCAATTTTCTTTACGGGTTTTTCTATTGTGTGTCCACGAACCGTTTCTTATTTAGTTGTTGTGTATACGCGGTTGTCGAACTTGCACATTTAAAAGCCGTTACATGAAGTGATGATGCTGATGCGCATTGACCAATTTTACAGGATTTCAGTGCTAAACTATCCGATTTCGGGTTAGCTTTGGACGGTCCACAAGGAGATAACACGCATGTTACAACACGTATCATGGGCACCGAAGGCTATGCTGCTCCAGAATACATCATGACTGGTAATTAACCTTTATTCTAAGCAATCAGCTTCAGACATTCACATCACTTTATTAAAGAAGTGTGTACTTATCAGGACTAATTAGCACAGCTAGCATTTAATAAGTCTCTTGAATTGCAGGCCATGTCACGACGAAGAGCGATGTATATTGTTTTGGAGTAGTCTTGTTGGAGTTGTTAACTGGGAAAAAAGCCATGGACACAAGTAGACCCACACGAGAGAAGAACCTGGTGAGTTGGTTAAGGCCACTTCTCCGGGACTCTCAGAAGCTTGACAGAATAATAGACCCGAAACTCGATGGTGAATACTCGAGGAAAGGGGCTAAAAAGTTAGCTACTCTGGCTTATCATTGTCTGAGCCACAACTCTAAAACCAGGCCAACAATGGTTGATGTGGTCATGACTTTGGAGCCGCTACTGGACTTGGATGATATTCCAATTAACGCGTTTGTATACACGGTTCCAATACTAGGGGAATGTACTACAAAAAATATTCAAGATCCTGATGGAAAATATATCAAGGATGAAAAGAAACAGGATGGAAATGATTGCGAGGAAGAGGTTAATGAGGTGCAGAAGAATTATGTACTCAGGTCATCGAGGTCTCGGGGAGCTGTGTATTCAGATAGTGTTCTGCACACAACTTTAAAGACTGGTTATGATTTGCCAATAGAGGTTTCATAAACTATTGAATGCATAGGAACTACCTTGAGATAGCTCTGAAAATTTGTTATTGAAGTGTACATATATTTTGTAGCTTATTCTTCCAATTGTTAAGTGGTTTTTTCATGTTATGTTTACTGTTGACTGTTGAAACAGTATGCAAACAAGCAAATAGCAGCAATTGGATTCCTCTCATAAGAAACAACCAGAAAAACGAGGATAGATTTTTGTCTTTATAAGCAAAACACTAGCAAGAAAATCGAACATTTTGTGAACTAGGGAAGGCGAGTAATCTAATAATAAGGCTCCGGATGAAGTCTGGCATCTGGAACAGCAACAACTGGGACAAGCATTTGGATTCCTCTAGTAATACAGCCAGACAACACGAGGAGAACTTGAAATCCGCGACTGAATGACAGAAAGCCAGTAGAAAAAAATACGACATAGGCAGCTAGGAAAATGGAAACTTCTAATAAAGATCTGGATGAAGTCTGGACTCTGGAACTATAACAAGTGGGATCTTTTTAGGGGTTGAAAGCCCGAATATTTCCTCCATATTCACGTCATCTTTTTGCAATGAATCGGGCAATTTCCAATTGAATCCATGCAATAGATTTGCCAAGCTTGATTCAATGACCTTTAATCCTAAAGCATATCCAGGGCACATTCTTCTTCCAGCTCCAAATGGAAGCAGTTCAAAATCAGTTCCTATAACATCAATGTTCTTACCAATAAACCTTTCAGGAACAAATTCATCTGGCTCTTCCCATAATGCAGGATCTCTTCCAATGGTCCATACACTTACTAGAATCCGGGTGCCTTTAACAATATCATATTCGCCTATTTTACAGTCTTCACGAGCTTCTCTTGGCGCTAGCAGTGGTGCAACAGGATGCAATCTCATAGTCTCTTTAACAATGGCTTGAATATAGGGAAGATCTTTCATGTCATCTTCTTCTACCCATCTATTTCTTCCAATAACTCTGTCGAGTTCCTCTGTTGCCTTTTCAAAGATTTTAGGCTTGCATAAAAGTTCTGAAATCGCCCATTCCACTGTCACTGCAGAGCTTTCAGTTCCACCAGCAAGGAGGTCCTGATATAAAAGTAGCTTTCTTCATTAGACCAGACCAATGAAAATGTAGTTACTGAAGTCTGAACTACATGCTTATAAGCAATGAAAATGATTTGTTCAAGTGTGATGTACCTGCGTAAATGCTTTGACTCCATGCCTATGGATCTTAACCTCCAAATTTGGGTCATCAGCCAGCTGAAGCAAGACATCCACCATGTCCTTAGCCACAAAATCGCGTTTCTCATTCTTTCTCCTTTCGTTGTGCTCATCAAGAACATGCTCCAAGAACCTATCGAACTTGATGCTCAAACTCTTCATCCTCTTAACATAGCCTTGCAAATCCAAAAAATCAATCCAAGGAATTGAATCTCCAATGTTAAGCACTCCATTCAAATAAAACAATTCCTCAATCATACTCGTAAACTCCTTGGAACTAACAATCCCATTCTGCTCTTCCTCGTCATCAGAATACTTTTTTCCCAACACCATGCGACTAATCACGTTTAAACTGAGCTTAGCAAGATAATCTTTTACTACAACATTAGTCCCCGAGGCCACATGAAGTTCTTTTAACAAAGCTTTAGTTTCTTCTCTCCTGATGTACTCATACGACTGGATCCTTTTTCGACTAAACAGCTCTGTTACACACCATTTTCTTGCTTGTCTCCAGTATGCTCCATAAGGTGACCAAGTGATATCAGAGTAATTATACGTCGTGTGTTTTCCTGAGGCGGTTTTGGGGCGACCACTAAAATTGGCGTCCATGTTTGTGAGAAACAGTTTGGCCATTTCAACGGATGATCCTATAACTACAGGAAATGATCCAAAACGGACCTGCATTACGGGACCATATTTTTGGGACAATTGGTGAATCGAGCGATGGGGAAGGGGGCCAATGAGGTTCAGGTTTCCGATAATAGGCCATGCTTTAGGCCCTGGAGGCGGGTTAATTTTGCAACGTCGCAAATAGGCTGGGACGAGAAAAAAATATAATGTTGCTAATAGTAGTGCTGCATAGATAATTACATCCATTGCGGAAGCAAAAATAAGTGTGATGTTATGATATGGTATAAGTTACCCCCGCATATTGGTATTTATAGGCACATTTTGTAACATATCATACTGTATTATATAATGCTGTAACATACGTTTGTCATGGACCGGACCCTGTATTTAAAATGTTCCAGTAAAGCTCAATATCAGTCAAGAAACGTGAAACGTCTGATAGAGTGGTATCTTATCTATATCATAATGCCATTGCTGACTCGAATAAGAAGCATAAATAAGCCTTAGATCAGACACACTTATACATCAGATATTTTCGAATACATCTACTTGGTTGTTGGAAATTAGACCGTTTGGCGCTAATGCAGAAACCAACAAACAAAGATCCATCAAGCTGGAGGGAAGACTTGCTTGAAAAAGATGCTCGAGCATAGATTAGTGGAGTAGTTGATTAGTTAAGTGCTTGTTCAGTGCTGAGTGCGTCAGTGGTAGGGCTGTTTCAGCCTGCAAAATCTAAAATTATTCTAAAATTATAATAATTTTGACAAATTTATGAATTGTTTGCTCTTATGAATCGATTGGGCCACGATATAATGAGTCATGCACTCATGATCCATTAGGCACTACTGAAAAGGTGAAATGATGATCTTTTATTTGCTTCCCAGGTGTTCCACATTATATTCCACTTTCTGGGCCATTTTTGGCACGTTGGTGTTTACAGTTCTCCACGCGATTCACGCAAATGCACCTCATGGCCTGAATCGGAATCCAGATGGGCTTATACCTCTGATGTAGTGTTCAGCCACACTGGCACTCAGATTTATTGAGGAATAAATAGAAGGTTAGTTTAGTCATTCGTGGAATAAATATTGGGCTCTATATAAAGCCCCACCTAGTTCATTGTAGAGGCATGATTAGTTACAATGTAGTCATTAAAGAGTTTCTATTTCTTTCTCTTTTCCTTTTTTCTTTCTATCCTGGATTGTTTATATATCTAACAACCCTAAAGAGGGAAAGCGCATTAAAATACATATTCAAATCGAGTAATATGGTTATTTTATGCATGTAGTAAGCAGTAGACAAAAATGAATTCATTTTTATGAAATCATCCCTATAACCTCATACTAATTAAACATCACAATCTTAGAGAACATTATTTTATAATGCTATCATACACAATAAGATTTAAATCAGAATTTTTACCTCTTACAATAGCTTTCTGGTCACCGGAAGTCTCAACTCACCCTTGCCCTATTATCCTTAACGCTCTCCAAGCTCCTTTGAATATTCTTGGCTGGATGCAGGAGTTCTCACACGGTCTCTTTCATATTGCTATTCTTCAAGGTATTTTCTGAATCACTCCTGATTGTATATAATACATATAAAATAATCTTTTCTATTATTATGATATATCCTTAGTAGAGATTATAGAGAGTGAAGAAGTTTAGCCAGACATATTCAAAGAAGTTCTGCTTTTTCTTTTTCTTCTTTCTCCATTTTTGTCATTTTGCCTTTTTGTTGTTGAAAGGAATCTTCTATCTCCTGGTAATATAACTTTTCATATTTTTTGGTTTTCACCATTCAATTTACAGTGTTTTGGTGTATCACACCATTTTTGTATCAATGCAAAGGGATCAGAATTCCCTTTATCATCATTTTTTAGACTAATAATAGGTCTCTTTCTAGGACCTGTTATTCTTTGATAATATTCAGTAGTATGTTTTGCATGATTATATTTCAGGTTTTCTATTTTATCAAGCATTATTTCTAATGCCATAGTACCTGAATTTTGTATAATATTATCATAATATAAGGTTATTATTCTTTCGGTGAAATCTCCACCATGGCTTTCGGAAATGATTATAACTTTCCGAACTCGTAGTATATCTTGTATTTTGGACCTGAGGGTAGCTAGTCCAATGGCTCATTTTTCACATAACCATTCATGAAATTTGTTAATATAACAGGGATTTGACAATTTCAAGCTTTTGGTTTCTCCCACAATATCTGCCATATTCCTTCCCAATTTAAATAGTTGACATATTATTATGGGTTTTCCAACTAGATCAGTTGATGCATCAAAAACTTGTATTCTGTATGAGCTTGCTCCCATTTCCCGTACCATAGCTTCCATGGATTTGACAATTATACTTGGTAGTTTTGATATACAATACATGGTTTCATTTGTTAAGATCTTATCAACAAAACCATGTATAAACAGGTTATAGACTATGTCAGGTTTTGCATTTTCACAACAATTATATCTGGGATATTTTGTAGATTTTGTCAGTCTGCAAATATCATGGTTAGATTTATAATCATAATATTTCATCATTTGCTCATATGTTTTCACTATCTCAGGTGAGTGTTTCAGCTTATCACTCATTGATAAATTTGACAAAGTAGTTGATATGTTGGTTGAAGGTGATGGCATGGTTGCAAGCTTTGATGAAAATGTTATAGGTTTTATTGTAGGGATTGCAACTGAAACTTGTAGAGTTGTTTTATCTTTTACGGCTTCCATAATTTGTTTCAGAAAATGTTGGTTCTCCTGAACCCGGGTTTCTATTTCCTTTTGGAGTTTGGTGATTTTCTCATTATTGGTTGATATATAAGAAGTGATATCAGTAATATATTTCTCAAAATTTTCCATCTTTTGTTATCCTGCTAAGAACAACAAACAATTAAATTTTCCCTTTACAAAAATAAAATGCATGACATTCAATGGCATTTAATTTTCTAATAATTGATATTAATAATTCATCAATATACCTCCTATTAGGAGTGAAATAATAACCAATGTGTTTTTCTATTTCTAGAAATCCTTTATATGCTTCTTCTAGTTTTTCTGTATTATTTTCATCTAATACTTCGAGAGCAAAACTTTTTATGAATTCTACAGCTTCTGAAGTAGTAGTCCATATTATTAAAGATCCCGATATTATTTTCCATGGTTGAGCTTGTCTTCCTGTAAATTCTATTTTCATTGTTTATTTTCTCTGCTAAGATAGTCAGCTAACACATTTTTTGTTCCTGATATATTTTTTATTACAAAATCATAACAACAGAAAAAAGATTGCCATTTTCTTCTTTTATTTAATTCTGGTAATAATTCTATTTTATTAGTAATAAAGGCTTTTACTTGAGTATTATATGTTCTTACTACAAATTTAACAGACAATAAATGATAATGAAACTTCTTAATCCCATATTTTACAGCTAATAGTTCTTTTTCATTTATGTGGTAGTTTGATTCATTAGGTTTCCAAGTCCCTCCTGCATATCCACATATATGTGGCCTTTCTTTATCTATGTCATCCTTCTCATATGCAATTAGGACTGCTCCCCATCCTATATCGCTAGCATCAGTATATAATTCTAAATGATCTGTTTTTATGGGTATTCTATGTTTTGGTAAATCTTTCACCTTTTCCTTAAGAATTTTTATACAATTTTCATGTTCTTTTGTCCATTCAAAAGGTTTATTTTTTTTAGTTCCTGTAATGGTTTTCTTAATTTAGGTAAGTCTTTAATATGATCTGAGGCATAATTTACTATTCCTAAAAACTGTTGTACCTCTTTTTTATTTTCTAATTTATCCTTAAAATTTACAATCTTTGTTACTATATGATCTTGTAATTGTATACCTTCTTTATCTATTTTGTATCCTAAATATTCTATCTTATTCTTAAAGATTTCAGATTTTTTTCAGACAATAATATTCCATGCTGGTTTATTATTTTTATAAATTGCTCTAAATATTTTATATGTTCTTCTAGAGTTTCACTATATATTAATATATCGTCTACATATACTATGCAGAAATCTTTTAATTTTCTAAAGATTTGGTCCATCCTTCGTTGAAATATTTGTGGCGCATTTTTTAATCCAAAGGGTAATACTATCCATTCATAATGTCCTTGCGGAGCACTAAAGGCTGTTAAAGGCCTTGATTCTTTGGTTAATTTTATTTGCCAAAATCCACTTTTACAATCGAATTTACTAAACCATTTCTTATTTCCTAGTCTATTTATAAGATTTCTTTTATATGGTAAGAAATATCCATCAAATATAGTTTTCTTATTTAATTCTCTATAGTCTATTACCATAAGGGCTTTTCCCCTTTTCTGTTCATTATGTTTTCTTACAAGGAAAGTCGGGCTGCTATGTGGACTTTTACTTTCTTGTATTAATTTTAGTTTTAATAATTCATTGGTTTGATTATCAAATTCTTTTTGGTCTGAAGAGCTATACCTTATAGGTTTAGATCTTATTATATCATTAGGGTTTAATAATTTTATTTCAGCATATATCTTTTCCTTATCCCATAAACTCATAGGATTTTCTCCGAAGTTGGATTTTAATAAATTATTATATTTTTCAGTTAATTCTTGTAGATTATTATTTCTTTCTATTCTTAGATTGTTTATTCTTATAGTATTTATAGTATTTATTGGCAATATTCTTTTTAATACTATCCACTTGTTACACGGAGTTTGTAATGATAGGGTATTTGAAGTTACTATATGTGTTTTAAAATAATCTAAGAAATTATTTCCTAATAATATAGATTGCTTCATCTTATTCTGATATACAATAGGTAAACTGAATAATGTTTTATTTAGCTTTATTCTCATGTTTTTTGCTATTACATCTAATTCTTTCTTTTGTTCATTAAATCCTGATACCCTAGTTCTATGTGCATTAGATTTTTCCCATCTATATGAAGCTAAAACTTCCTTTTTTACTAGACATAGATCTGCTCCACTATCTATAAATATTTTTTGTTTTAGGCATTTATATTTTTATATTCTACATCTGCTTCTATGTATATTGCTACCATTCCTCTCAATTGCTTTCACTAGTTGATTCATAATTTATAAAGTTTATTTCATTATCAGTTTCACTAATATAAAACTCTTCATATTCATACCATCTATTGTCATCTTCTTTAATTTGTTCTATTTCCATTATGAATTGTGATGTATTTATATATTTTACTTTCTTTTCTTTCAGTTTAGGACATTTATTAGCATAATGTTCTTTTTCATTACAATTCCAACATTTACATTCACTTATATCTTTCTTTTTAAAAGATTTTCTTCTAAACTTTCTCTTATTTTTATATCTTCTCCTATTTTCTGGTGTATTTCTAAATTTCCTAAATATTTTTCTCTTATATCTGTTGTATTTATAAGGATAATTATTTCTATTTTGTTTGCTTCTGTACTTATCATATGATTTTTTCTTATTATACCTCTTCTTATAGTTCCTATAGGGTTTTTTATCTTCACATCCAAATACTAGTCTTCTTTCAGTGAATCCACATATTTCTCTTAATCCTAGTTTTTTATCCTTTTTAACCTTCTGTTGTACCCTATATTCTTCACATTTTCTCATTAGATATCCTCTTAGTACTCTTATTCTTTCACCCAGAGTGTTCTCACGAGGTTCTAACTTATTATATTCCTTAGTTATCTCAGTATTATAAGGTTCTGGTAAATGATCATAATATAATTGTTGATATATATGTCCTTCGTCGGGTAAGAATCTAGCTTCATAAAAGAATTTAGTAAAACTTATAGTATATTCTGGTAACTTGTTAATTTTACAGCATTTCATGTTATTTAGATTCATTATTATTTCTATTTTTCTTTCTATTAGAACTTGGTCTCTAGCTACTATCCAAGGTTCTCCTAAAAATTCTCTTTTTAATATCATATCAAATATTTGTAACATTGATTTCCAATCCGTTGCATACCTTAGTACTTCAGTTTTTAACTGATATTCTATGGATTCTATCCAATATGCTACCTTTCCAATTAACGTTTTTGAGATCAAGTTATAAGTATATTCTAACTCATCTGTATGAGTGGAGTTCATTAATGCTATATACATTCCTAAATTCCAATCAGTTATTCTCCTGCTAATTTCTTATTCTTCATATACATTATCTAAGTCTAAAAAGTATCCATTTAAGTTTACGCCTTGTGACATGGATCCTATGAATTCTTTAAATTCATTATGTTGTCCTATTGGTATGTGTTTTGGTATCGTGTTCCTATATCTTGTTATAACTTCCATATTATGGTCGGTTACTTCTTCTTCCGGGTAGTAATTCATCTCCTCATTTTTTATTCCTTCAGTTTCTATATCAGTATAATTATTTTTATCTTCTTAGTCACTATTAGATTCTTGTTTTATTACTGCATTTACATTTTTCATTCTTTCTAAAGCTTCTATTATATTTTTATTTTCTATTTCTATTTCAGAATTTTCCTTATAACTACTGTTATATTCTTCTATTATATTCACAGTCTTTCCTAAATTATCTTGTTCCGATTCACTAGTACTTGTATTATTATTTGTAGACACAGTACTAGAAACTTCACTTGTATCCTTTTTTTTCTTTTAACTTATTTAATTGCTTTTTCAATATTTCTATTTCTTTTTTATTTTCTTCTATTTTTTCATTTAATTCCTTTTTTATTTGTCTTAAATCTCTTTTTACCTCTTTTAGTTCCTTTTTAGTTTCTTTATATTTATTTTTATATTTTTTATATTTTTCTAACCATTCTTCATTAGTATTTAATCGCAGTTTTTTATTCTCCGTTCTTATTTCTTCTACTTCTTCCTTTTGTTGTTCTAATTTTGACTTTAAATATTCTATCACAGTTGTATCAATCTTAAACTCACCTTTAGTTTCACTAGTTGTTTCTTTTTTTATTGGTTCATACTTATATTTTTCTCTTTCTAAAATTTCTTTTCCATGATTCTTTAAAAATGTTATCACATTATATTCTTTTTGTTCTTTAGTTTCCATTAGAACTTTCCTTTTTTACTAAGTTGTCCCAAATTATCTAATACTTTTCCTATTGGTTCAGATATATTAGGTTTCATTTTACTTATATCTGTTAGGAATATATGTGCATTAGTTTGATGATATGTTTAACAAAATACTTAAGTAGAAATTCAGTGTCTGTAGCCTCAACGGATAAGACCACTTTGGCTATCCGTTGATGGTGTAGCTTTACTTAGAAATAAGTCTAGTGTTGTAGCATATTTCAGTCTCTGTATTTAAGATGTAATTCTTAGAAGTTGAGAGAAACTATGAGTCATGTTGACTACTAGAAGATATGCAGATAGGAATGCCAATTGTAAATATTTCATGCCTTGTAATTTTGTATAAATGAAGTGGTATCAACGGATGACTTAAAGACCTTCAACGGATGAGAAGCTAAGCTTCAACGGATGTCTCTAAAGCTTCAACGGATAACATCCTTCAACGGATGAGTGCATCAACGGATGAAAGCTTCAACGGATGTTCTGTTGATTAACCGTTGATAAGTGGTAGTTGTACCTACAAACAGAGGCACGTGGGTGAACAGAGATAACTGAAATGTGGCAGCCTAATTTCAGGAACATCAGAAAAAGCAGCCGTTCTACTCTAGTATAAAGAGACATTAAGTCAACAAAGTACTGGAGTGAACTGGAGAAGAAACAAGTGGAGATCTTACTTTATTATTTTATATATCCTTGTCTTCACTTGTAAACTTGGTAATATATAAACCAAGTAGTAGCTAGTAATTAGATAAGAATTTTTCCAGAGCTGTTTAGAAAAATCTTGAGAGAAAAATTATCTAGTTTGTACTAGGATGCAGCTGTGATCAAATTCTTAGATCACAGAATTTCTGAAATACCATCTCTGGTGGAACAACAAATCCACCAGAAAAGTTTTTAAAGGTTTATTGTGTTCTTTACATTTGTGTTTGAATATATATCTGTCTGTATCAGCTTAAAGCAATTCACACACTTGTTCATCTTGAACACACAGTCTTTATAAACTGCTCAAAACTTGAAAAAGTTTTGAGATTTACATTCAACCCCCCTTCTGTAAATCTCATTGTTAGTTCTCTAGAAATAACAATTGGTATCAGAGCAGGCTCTTGACAAACAAAGAGTTTAAAGATCTTGGAAACTAACAAAGATGAGTAAGAAGGATATTGGAGTAAAGATCCCAGTTCTTGACAAAGACAGTTATCACCACTGGAAGGTGAAAATGCACCTTCATCTGCTCTCCCAAGATGAAGGTTATGTAAACTGTATTGAGAATGGTCCTCACATTCCCCACAAAGTAGCCACAGTTGCTACTGCCACAATTGCTGTTGGTCAATCCATTCCAAAACCTAGAGCAGAATGGACAATGGAAGACACAGAAGAAGTCCACAAGGATAAGAAGGCTATGAACATTTTGTTTAATGGTCTTGACAAGGATATGTTTGATAATGTGATAAATTGCTCAACTGCCAAAGAGGTTTGGGACACAGTTCAGCTGCTGTGTGAAGGTACAGAACAAGTAAAAGAGAACAAGATGCAGCTTCTCATTCAACAGTATGAGTATTTTCATTTTGAAGAAAATGAATCTTTAAATGACACATTTAACAGATTCCAAAAGCTGTTGAATGGATTGAAGCTGTATGGTAGAGTGTACCAGGTGAAGGATTCAAATCTTAAATTCTTAAGATCCTTGCCAAAGGAATGGAAACCCATGACTGTCTCCTTAAGAAACTCTCAGGATTATAAGGACTTCACTCTTGAAAGATTATATGGAATCTTGAAGACTTATGAACTAGAGTTGGAACAGGATGAGGTATTGGAGAAGGGGAGAAAGAAAGGAAGTTCAGTTGCATTGGTAGCTGAAAATGAGAGGGAATGCAGACAAGAAACTGTGAGATCTACATCAAACTCCAAAGATGGTACAAGATATCAGGAATCAAGCAAAGGAAAAGAGCAAGTTGCTGAGAATGAAGACAACTCCAGTCAAGATGACTCTGATAGTGTTGATGAGCATCTTGCATTTCTGTCCAGGAGATTTGCAAAGATGAAGTTTAAGAAAAACACTAGAGCCACTAAACCTCATAAGAACATGGTGGACAAATCAAAGTTCAAGTGTTTCAATTGTGGTATAAGTGGACACTTTGCAAGTGAGTGCAGAAAGCCAACTTCTGAAAAGAAGAAATTTGACCAAGTAGATTACAAGAAGAAATATTTTGATCTGCTCAAGCAAAAGGAAAGGGCTTTCATTACTCAAGAAAAAGATTGGGCAGCTGATGGAGAGGAAGAGAATGAAGATGTGGAGTATGTCAACTTAGCTCTCATGGATGATTCTGAGGAAAATGAAGTTAGTTCATCAAGCAATCAGGTAACAACTCAGGTAATCACTACTGATGTAACACAACTTACTAAAGAAGAGTGCAATGATGCTTTTAATGACATGTCTACTGAATTGTATCATTTGCGTGTGTCTCTTAAATCTCTTGCTAAAGAAAATAGTAGGATTAAAGAGAACAATCTGTTTTTAAGTAATAGAAATGCTATGTTAGAAGATAAGTTGATTGACCTAGAGAAAACCAAGCTGCATTGTATATCTGTTGAGAATGAACTAACTGAATCTATTAAGAAAGTAGAAATACTTTCTAATCAATTAAAGAGAGAGCAAGAGGTGATTAAAGCCTGGAAAACATCTAGGGATGTTAGTGCTCAAATTGCCAAGGTCCAAGGAATTGAATCATTCTGTGAAACTGCCTGGGATAAAAACAAAAAGAAACTGGAATTAATTGATGGGCTGTCAACGGATGTGGAATCAACGGATGATGAAGGTTATCCGTTGAAGGAAGAAAATGAGCATCCGTTGAAGGTTCCTCAATTAAAACAGGCAGATGTTTCTAATAGTGAAAATCTAAAGAAACTCAACAAAAAGTTTGGTTCAACTTCCAAGAACTTTGTTAAAGAAGAAGCAAGCACATCCAAAGATGTCAGTAAGGTGAATATAGGGCACATGACCTTAGAACAGTTAAATAATAGGCTCAAGATGGTTGAGGATAAAAAGGAAACTAAAAGAAAATCTAACAGAAATGGGAAGGTAGGTGTTAACAAACATAACAATTACACACCTGATAGGTATGCTCCTAGAAAAAGCTGTGTGCATTGTAGTAGTGTTAATCATCTATCTGCTAATTGCAAATATATTAAGAAAACCCCCATAACTGTACCCTCTTCCATGCCTAACATGTCTGCATCATCTCTACATGCTATGCCTACTATGTCTCAACAGAATCCTTATGCACATTTTGCAAACATGCCATATTTTAACAATCCTTATCTTGCTGCATTTAGTATGCCTCAAATGCCATACAATATGCCTATGTGGAATAACATGTATGCACAATCCATGCCTTATCATATTCCAAATGTGCTAAATGATTCTGTGACTAACCCTACACCTCAACCAACTACATCCAAGACCAAGGTTGACTCAAAGTTACCTAAGTCTAGAGATGCAGGAGGAATGAAGTCTAGGAGAAAGGCTAACAAGAATGGACCCAAGGAAACTTGGGTACCAAAATCAAATTGATTGATTTTATGGTGTGCAGGGAAATAGAAGAAATCTATGGTACTTGGACAGTGGCTGTTCAAAACACATGACAGGAGATTTCTCCCTGCTCACAGAGTTTAAGGAAAGAGCTGGCCCTAGCATAACCTTTGGAGATGACAGCAAAGGGTTTACTATGGGATATGGCTTGATTTCAACAAAGAATGTCATCATTGATGAAGTTGCATTAGTTGATGGTCTCAAACATAACTTACTGAGCATCAGTCAACTATGTGATAAAGGGAATACAGTTTCATTCAATTCTGAAGCCTGTGTTGTCACTAGTAAGAAAGACAACAAAGTGGTTCTAACTGGAGTTAGAAAAGGAAATGTGTACTTAGCTGACTTCAACTCTGCAAATGCAGAATCTATTACTTGTCTCTTCAGCAAAGCAAGTTCAGTTGAGAGTTGGCTATGGCACAAGAAGCTATCCCATTTGAATTTCAAGACAATGAATGATCTAGTCAAAAAGGACCTAGTAAGAGGAATTCCTCTTGTTGAATTCTCAAGGGATGGTTTGTGTGATGCTTGTCAGAAAGGCAAACAAAGGAAAGCATCATTCAAAAAGAAGCTTGAAACAACAATTGATGAACCATTACAGCTGCTACATATGGATTTGTTTGGACCAGTCAATGTATTGTCAATTGCAAGAAAAAGCTATTGCTTAGTGATTGTAGATGATTTCTCAAAGTTTTCATGGGTCTATTTTCTTGGATCAAAGAATGAAGCAAGTGAAATCATTATCAATCACATCAGGCAAGTCAATAATCATCCTGACCTGAAGGTTAGGAATATCAGGAGTGACAATGGAACTGAGTTCAAGAATTTATCAATGAGGCTGTTCTGTGAAGAAAATGGAATCATGCATGAGTTCTCAGCTCCAAGAACACCTCAGCAAAATGGGGTAGTTGAAAGAAAGAACAGATCTTTAATTGAGGCTGCCAGAACAATGCTTGAAGAATCAAAGTTACCAACATATTTCTGGGCTGAAACTGTTAATTGTGCCTGTTTCACTCAAAATATCTCTTTGATCAATCAAGCTAAAGGCATGACTCCTTATCAGTTGTTCAAGAGAAGAAAACCAACTCTAAACTTTCTTCATGTCTTTGGATGTAAATGCTTTATACTAAGGAATCAATCTGACCATAAAGGGAAGTTTGATGCAAAGGCTGATGAAGGGATATTTGTTGGTTATTCAGCTGGAAAATCTTATAGGGTCTACAATCTAAGAACCAACATTGTTATGGAATCTGTGCATGTTGTGTTTGATGATAAAAAGATTGATGGACTAACAGATGAGGGACAATATGAGAGACTCAAATTTGACAACATTGAGATATATTGTGATGATAGTGAAGAGGAGACTGATGGAGATAACACTTCAAAAGGGATTCAAAACATGCCCTTGGATAATGCACAAAATACTGCATCCGTTGAAAGTCAGAATTCTGCATCCGTTGATAGAGGCAATGCAGTATCCGTTGAAAGACATGGTGTATCATCCGTTGAAGTACTAAATGAAGCATCCGTTGATCATAGTTTATCAACGGATAATCGATTTACATCATCAGTTGATAGAACTCCAAGTTCCCTGCAAAGGACCAACAACTCAGGGGGAGTTTCAACTAGTCAACACTCTGTCTCACATCATGACAATACTGAGGCCACCTCATCTAGAGCACATCTTCCACTTCAAAGGAAATGGACCAAGAATCATCCCTTTGAACTGATCATTGGTGATGCATCATCTAAAGTGCAAACAAGAAGAGCTACTCAAGATGAATGTCTGTATAGTAGTTTTCTATCTCAGGAGGAACCTAAGAAAGTGGAAGAAGCCTTATTGGATCCAGATTGGATATTAGCTATGCAGGAAGAGCTAAACCAATTTGAGAGAAACCAAGTTTGGAAGCTGGTACCCAAACCAAAGAACAAGAGTCCTATTGACATAAAATGGGTATTCAGAAACAAGATGGATGAAAATGGCATTATCATAAGGAATAAAGCCAGATTGGTTGCTAAAGGCTATTCTCAGCAAGAGGGAATAGATTTTGATGAGACATATGCTCCTGTTGCAAGACTTGAAGCCATCAGAATTTTTCTAGCCTATGCAGCTCATGCCAATTTCAAAGTCTATCAAATGGATGTTAAGAGTGCATTTCTAAATGGGAAATTAGAGGAAGAAGTCTATGTAAGTCAACCTCCAGGATTTGAAGATCCAAATTTTCCAGACTATGTATATTATCTGTTGAAAGCACTCTATGGACTGAAGCAAGCACCTAGAGCCTGGTATGAAACCTTATCAAAATTTCTTTTGGAGAATCACTTCACTAGAGGTACTGTTGATAAAACTCTCTTCTTCAGGAATGTTAATGGCTCTAGTATACTTGTTCAAATTTATGTAGACGACATAATATTTGGTTCTAAAGATGATAAACTTTGTAAAAAGTTTGCTAAGCTAATGCAAAGTAATTATGAAATGAGCCTTATGGGAGAACTAACCTATTTTCTTGGTTTACAAATTAAACAAGTTAGTAATGGAATTTTCATTAGTCAAACTAAATATATTCATGATCTTTTAAAGAAGTTTGACTTAATGGAATGTTCATCTGCAAAAACTCCCATGGCCACTGCCACCAAACTTGAATTAAATAAGACTGAAAGGTCTGTGGACATTACAAGTTATAGAGGCATGGTTGGTTCACTTTTATATTTAACTGCTAGCAGACCAGATATAATGTTTGCTACATGTCTGTGTGCTAGATTTCAAGCTGATCCTAGGGAGTCTCACTTAATAGCTATCAAAAGGATTTTCAGATATCTCAAGGGTACACCAAATTTAGGTATTTGGTATCCTAGAGAATCTGGCTTTGATCTAATTGGTTATTCAGATGCAGACTATGCAGGTTGCAAAATAGACAGGAAAAGTACAACAGGCTCCTACCAATTCCTGGGAAACAAGCTTGTATCATGGTTTAGCAAAAAGCAAAATTCAGTCTCTACTTCTACAGCTGAGGCTGAATACATTGCTGCTGGAAGTTGCTGCTCTCAAGTGTTATGGATGAGAAATCAACTCCTTGACTATGGACTTCATGTTGATAGAATTCCTATCTTTTGTGACAACACAAGTGCCATAGCCATAACAGAGAATCCTGTACAGCACTCAAGAACCAAGCACATTGATATCAAGTACCACTTCATTAGGGAGCATGTCATGAATGGTACAGTGGAACTACATTTTGTTCCAAGTGAACAACAAATTGCAGACATATTTACCAAGCCACTTGATGAATCAACATTCACAAGATTAGTAAGTGAGCTAGGTATGCTTAATTACTCTTAAAATTCATGTCCTTATTGCAATTTGAATTGAAGCCTGAAATATATTAGTTGCTAGAACAAATTTGACTTTTAACAAAGTTTATACCATCAACGGATGTTTCCTATCCGTTGAAAGTCAAAATTGCTCTATCAACGGATATTCATTATCCGTTGAAAGACAAATACATTTCTGGAATTTTTATCCGTCAACGGATAAAACTGAAGTACCTTTCAACGGATGACAATTTGCCTTATCCGTTGAAATGTCACATCAGTCGATTCAGGTGTTTCACAGCCGTTGATTCTATTTTCTTAACCGTTGATACTCATACATACATCTGTATGTATTGGTTTTAAAGGTAGTTGTTAGAATACTTACAGTTTATTCTTAAACGGCTAAAATTCACTAACATATACTTATTGATTAATCTTTTACTAATTTTTTTTAAAGCATATAAGCCCTTCTGATTTTTCATTTTTACTTTACGCTTTCTTAAAATTTCAAGCATTTACCATTTTCTCTCTGCAAAACCTTCAAGTTATTCTCTACAATTTCTACTCACAACAATGGCACCAGTCGTGAAAATTATGTCTCAATCTGGGTTCATCTATGAGAAGAACAATTTCATAGCTTTGGTAGAAAAGAATGAAGCCCATTCAGACTATCACAAAATGATGGACTTCATCAAAAACTGTAAACTTAGCTATGCAATGCTGGAAGCCCCAACGATTTACTGTGAAGTAGTTGAGGAGATTTGGACAACTGCTGAGTTCAACTCCATAGATATGACTATCTCCTTCACTCTCAAAGGTAAAAATCACTGTATTAACTGTGATGATTTACAAGCATGTTTTAAATTACCCGAGAACAATGCCATGACACCACACACTGATAATGATGTATCCAGCATGTTAGATTCCATAGGTTATTCTCTTAACTCTGCTAGTTTAGGGAGTATTAGAAGAAAAGGCCTTAGGAAAGAATGGAGTTTTCTTGGGGATGCCTTTATAAAGGTTTTCTCTGGGAAAATTAGTAATTTTGATGCCATAACTTCATCTCTTGTTAATATGCTCTATATGCTTGTTTCTGATAGGTATTTTAACCTTAGCAACTATGTGATGCTAGAATTGGGTACTAGATTAGGTAACAAAGCTAATAGACCTAATAACATCTATTATGCTAGATTCTTTATGTTATTGGCTAACCATGTTGCTGAAGGTTTGGTCATAATCAATGAGAATAATAAACTCAAGTGCTGGGCACAAGAGAAAAGAGTTCTTGCAGATTTATTGAGAATGGATCTCAACAGCAGTGTGCCATTGGTATATTTACCAATCATGAATGCACCTCAGGTAGGTGAGGTAATTGCTTCTACAACTCCTACTTCTTCCAACCCCTCTATTTCTTTATCTTCTAGTGTGGCCATGAAATCTGTGACAATGCCCCAACAGATTTCTACCAAGGTCACCAAAACTAAACTTTCAAAATCAAAGACAAAGAAAACCACCTCTGTTGTTTCTCAAAAGACAACAGTTGTAACACCAACCATTAACCCTGAGGGGAGTGAACAGGGTGTGAGTGGTGAGGGGAGGGGTGAACATCAAAGAAACCCCCGGGATAAGGAAGGAGAGTTAAGTGCTTCCCAAGCTAGCCAAGCCACAGTTTCTCAAAAAGCTGTGGTGGTTGAAAAGGTATCTAGCACATCCCTAGTTGCATCCTCCCAAAAGGATGTTACTATTGAAAATAGTTCCCAACCAGGAACACAGAACAAACGAGGGAGGGACACTGAAGCCAAACACTCACCAACAAAAGCTTTTATTAGAAGAAAGAAGGCTAGAACCCAATCTTCTACACAGGGTGCACACACTGCACAGATACATCCATCTGTATCTATGCCTTCTCAAACTCAGTTTGATGTGGCTCCAATAAATGTGGAGTCACAGCCCCATTCTCTCACAATAATCACACATCAATCACCAAACACTTCATCACCATCTCTGGATGTGGATATGTTATTCCCATCAATTCCTGATTCTCCCTCTTTACAACTCAGGGAGGAGCCCCACTCAAATACAGGTGATCATCATCTCTTAGATGATTTGTTGGATCACCCGCAAATTCTTTCAGATATAATTGAAGGATCTGTGTCACCACATCTCAAATCAATCTACACAGATTCAACAGTTATATCACTTTCAATTTCAACTTCTTTTCCTTCTTCAACGGATATCACTCATCCGTTGACAAGTGGTTGCTCTTCAACGGATAAGCTTAACAGCAGTTATCCGTTGATAACATCAGTTTCACCTTCAACAGATATTCCACATCCGTTGATAGTCTCTCCACACATAACTGAATCAATTCCAAGTGTAGAAGACATGAATACTGTGCAATCACTCTTAGGATTGAGGGAAGGGAGTGAAAATTTGAGTGAGAGGCTGGGTTGCTCCCAGGCAAAAGGAGAGATTGAGAGCTCAAAAATGCATGCTATTTCTTCCAGCATGGCAAAAGTAAGTGAGAGGAGTACCACCTTAGTAGGTGAAGGTGAGGGAGTGAGTTGTGTGAGCCAGGGGGAGCCCCTGATGCAAGAAAATAGAGAAAAAGAGAGAAAGGCAGGTACAGTAGATATAAGGGTGGAACCAGCCATTGCTAGTGAGTCAATGATTGTGGATGATGCTGAAAAGGAAAGACAATTTCAGCAACATTACAAAGCTGTAATTGATAACATTTCCTTGGATGCTGACACTTTTACTCATCCTGTGACAGCCTATCAAATGTTGGCTGCTCAGGGCAATGAGGAGGCAGAAAAGACACTACATCTAGTACACACAACAGAATCTCTTCAAAGGGATAAAACTGCTATTAACAAGATGCCTTCTACAGCTGGTGAGCCATCTGAGGAATTTGGAGTAAATTCTGATGATGATGACTCTGTTTCTTTTGATGGAAGCATGAACTTAGGGGGAGATGAAGGCCCAAGTTCAATTCCAAATCTACCTGAATGGGCTTTGACAAAGGAGTATAGATCAGGGGAATTCAATGTCTCCTTAGTCAAACAAATCAACACTATTCAACAGGCCATTCAGAACACTTCACATGCAAGTATCAAGGCTATCCTTCAAGCTCACCTGGACTCACTGCATCTCATGAAGTTGCAGCAAGTAAAGCAGAATCTGAGTATGGATGATCTCAGGAAGGATATTGCTGACTTGAAATCCTACAGTTCTGAAAAATTGGATTCAGTCATGCCCTATGGTACATTGCAGGACTTGGTTTTGAGATTGAAAAAGGAATCAGTTACTGAGAAAAGGCTGGCCAAGTTGGAAGACAGAGTTCAAGTTATTGAAGATTCTGTGGCCACCATTCTTCACAACCAACAATCTCAAACCAGTCTCCTAATGCAGCTGGCAAAAGCACAAGGCTTGACCCCTCTCCTTGATGATAACAAAAAGGGGGAGAGTAAAAGGGAAGGGGAAGGAGAGCCATCTACAAAAATCAAAATATCTAAAGTGCTAGTTCCTGCCATCACTACTTCTCCAATCATTCAAATGAAAGGAAAGCCTGATGGAATTGATTTGATTCAGCTAGCAGCAGCTGAAATTCAAGTGAAAGAGCAAAGGAGGAGAATTGATGAAAGGTTGCAACTGTTGTTTGGCTCTACACAAGATAAATCAACATCTGTGAAATATAGCACAAAGATTGAACCAATCAACATGGAGCTCAAGCCAGTAGGGAGACATAAGGATGGAGAAGCTTCTTCCAAAGAACTACAAGCTATAATTCTCAAGCCCAATAAAAGATCCAATAAGGACTCTACAAAGAATCCTTTAAAAGAAGTGGACTTTCCTCCTCCAAAAGCTGATGAGAACAAGCTTTTAGGTAGGAGTATTGCTTATCTCAAAGAGACCATGGATGAGGCTGTAAGGAGAAATAGGGCTATTATCTCTAGAGAGGGAAAGAGCATATGTGTGATGCAAGGACATCCCAAATTCTCAATAGCCAAGAAGGAAGAAGTCAAGCAACTAAAGGCTGACAAAAGAGCACAAGCAAAGCTTGAACAACAGCTAAAGTCAAGTCAAGTTGAAGAAGAGAAAGGAATTGAAGTCAGGGGTGAAGACAAGATTGAAAACCTAGATGAGGTTTTTGGGAGTATATTTGGTGAGAGTATGGAAGAAAGAGAGGAATGGCAGAAGGGAAACAGAAGAAAGGCCAAGGCACATAGAAGGAGTGAAGATAATACTGAAGTAACCAAATCTATATCTAAACCACTACCTTCCATACCTGAACCTCTTGTTGCTAATCCCACTATAAACATCCATGGTGAACCAATCATTCCAAAAGAGGAACCTATTGATTGGGACACCATCAAATTGCCTACCTTTCTAACCACTCTTCCACTACCAAAGAAACAGAAAAGAAAACCCAAATCTACACCTCCCATAACCTCTAAGAAATTCACTCAAAAACAAAAGCCTAAACCTAAGCCATCCATTTCTAAAGATGATTATGTTCACATCTGTGACATAAAAGAAATTTCAGACATTGAACTCTATCTGGATGAGCTGGAGGATGTAAGAGGAATAGCTGCTTACAGACAGCTACCAGAGAGATTAGTGTTCAGATACAAAGGAGCTGGGGAAAGAACATGGCCTCTCCACAGGATTCTGAATGAAGGCTACTCTACCTTGATTAGAGTCTTTTCAGCTATACAAAAGGATTCTGGCTTTACCAGAACTGCCAAGACTGAAATTCTCAACAAGATTGCCAATATAAGGAAAACTTGGAGGGAGCTCAATGCTTTACCCAGGACTTTACTCATTCAAGAAAGGGGAATTACAATTCACAAATCACCTCATTGGTTGATGGAATTTAGAGATGATAAAGGAGTCAGAAGATTTTTCAGACTTGAAGACCAACTCAAGATTGCCAGCAATGAAACTCTCAAGGAAATGCAATCTAAGTTGGATATCAGTGTTGAAGATGAAGCTGAATTCTTCAGACAACTCCAACTCCAAATTGAGGAAAATGACAAAGGGCTAGGAAAGAAAACCAGGGAACAAAGAAGAAAAAGATGATTTGCTCAGGCTAAAGGAGTATCCTTGGAAATACTGTAAATCTTCAATTTCCTCCTAGTACATACATTTTTGCAGCATTTTCAAATTTCTACTTAGTTTCAATTCATATATCTGTTAAGTGTTTTGTTATCATCAAGTTAACCCTGAATTTATGCCTACAATTCTTATAGACATAAATAGGGGGAGATTGTTAGGAATACATGTGCACTAGTTTGATGATATGTTTAACAAAACACTTAAGTAGAAATTCAGTGTCTGTAGCCTCAACGGATAAGACCACTTTGGCTATCCGTTGATGGTGTAGCTTTACTTAGAAATAAGTCTAGTGTTGTAGCATATTTCAGTCTCTGTATTTAAGATGTAATTCTTAGAAGTTGAGAGAAACTATGAGTCATGTTGACTACTAGAAGATATGCAGATAGGAAGGCCAATTGTAAATATTTCATACCTTGTAATTTTGTATAAATGAAGTGGTATCAACGGATGACTTAAAGACCTTCAACGGATGAGAAGCTAAGCTTCAACGGATGTATCTAAAGCTTCAACGGATAACATCCTTCAACGGATGAGTGCATCAACGGATGAAAGCTTCAACGGATGTTCTGTTGATTAACCGTTGATAAGTGGTAGTTGTACCTACAAACAGAGGCACGTGGGTGAACTGAGATAACTGAAATGTGGCAGCCTAATTTCAGGAACATCAGAAAAAGCAGCCGTTCTACTCTAGTATAAAGAGACATTAAGTCAACAAAGTACTGGAGTGAACTGGAGAAGAAACAAGTGGAGATCTTACTTTATTATTTTATATATCCTTGTCTTCACTTGTAAACTTGGTAATATATAAACCAAGTAGTAGCTAGTAATTAGATAAGAATTTTTCCAGAGCTGTTTAGAAAAATCTTGAGAGAAAAATTATCTAGTTTGTACTAGGATGCAGCTGTGATCAAATTCTTAGATCACAGAATTTCTGAAATACCATCTCTGGTGGAACAACAAATCCACCAGAAAAGTTTTTAAAGGTTTATTGTGTTCTTTACATTTGTGTTTGAATATATATCTGTCTGTATCAGCTTAAAGCAATTCACACACTTGTTCATCTTGAACACACAGTCTTTATAAACTGCTCAAAACTTGAAAAAGTTTTGAGATTTACATTCAACCCCCCTTCTGTAAATCTCATTGTTAGTTCTCTAGAAATAACAATATCTATCATCATTGGCTCATTAACTCTTCTCCATGCATTTATAACTTTTAGTTCTGTCTTATTTGTAATTTCTTTTTCTGGTATAATTTCTTGTTTTCCTTCTTCTAATTTTATTAACTTGTCTAGTATCATTTTTAAAGTAGGTATTTCAGAATTATTCCATAAGCTTGTTAACTCTTCTCTTATTATTTGTCTCAAATTTTCTTGATTATCTTGTTTTTCTATCAGTCTCATTATTGCATTTAGTTTTTCCTTAACTATTATTTCTTCCCATAAATTTTTTATAAATTCTGAGTCTGACATTTTATTATTTGTTGATTCGCTTCTTCCAACCATTTCCAACATCTATCCAATATTTACTAGTATTTTTACTCTGTTCTTCTAATTTCTTAATATCATTTTCTAACTTTGTTTGTCTTTCCTTACATTCTAAGTATTTTATTTGTGAATCTATTTCGCTCTCTAACATACTCTGTATCTTCTTTAACTTTTCTTTCTTATTTCTTAATTTTTCTTGTATATTCATAGTTTTTCTATAAATCTTTCTTTTCCATGATCTACAATTTTTATTCCATTATTATTAATTTTATAATTTATCATTTTTAAGAAGTCGCTCCCTAATAATAATTCACTCGAACTATCATATTCTATTACTCCTATATTTATATTATATTTTAAGTCTAATATTTTAAATTTTAAATTAGTACATTTAGTAATAAATATTTCTCTATCATTTTCTGCATATCTGTAAGTTTGAGATTCTATCCATTTACAATTTTCTTCATTTACCTTTCTTATATGAATAAAACTTTTGGTAGCTCCTGTATTAATTTCTGCTATACAGTCTCTTGTTATTGTTTCGTCAAATATTATTATTTTTATTTTCAAACAATCAGTATATATCTTTATTAAATCTATCTTTCTACTCGCCATACTCATTGATCTAATTAATCTTATAGGATTTTGTTCTTTTCTAAAACTTAATCTAGATCCTTCTAATTGGAATTATTTGTCTATTACTAAAATCTATTGTAATTTCTTCTGGGATTGTTATTTGAGATTCTTCTTTATGTTCAATTTTTTCTAATATATCATTATATAACTTTGGTACTATTATTCCTAATTCCGTTTGTTTCTTTACGTGATGGTTTCCAGTCATAGCATAAACCATTTTGGTTTTTATACTAATAACTTTACTTCCTTTTTACATTTTTATTCCATCTAACTTATAGTATAATGTTAAAGATCTTTCTTTATTTTCATCCCTTAGTGATATACTGAAATCGGGTTGTATTATAAATTTTAATTTCTGATATATCAAGTTTCCTTTTATTATCGCTATTAATGAATCTTGTATATTTCCTATTATTCTATCATCCAATACATATATCTATATAGGAGTATCGATATTTTTCTGAAAATATGCTTTTATTGTAAATTCTATTGCTCCAAAATATATATTTTTTAGTTTATTTGCTTCCTTTTGTTTTAATTTGGATAATTCTCTTTTTATTAATCCATCCGTTATTAAATTTATTCTTGTTTTTCCATTTATTGTATCTATATCTATTACATTCTCATGTTTTTGGGCTATATACCTAACTTCCTTATTTCTTTCAAAATATGATGTCTTGAATATCTTTTTTATTGTTAATTCTTCTGTTTCACTTTGAATTTGATTATATATATCTGGTTTAAAACTTAGGGTTTGTGATGTTCCTCCTTCGTATTCATCCATTTGATAATATATATCTTCTTTTTCACTTATTTCTTCTAATGACATTTTATCCATCTATATTTTATCCAGTTATATTATTTGTTAAAATTATTCTTTTAAGTCCTTGTATTCTTAGTTTATCATTTCTAAATGTTATTATCATATTTCCAAGTTGTTGGTAAATTCTCATAATTTCTTCGCTATTCTCTCTTGTCCATGTTATTTTATTTTTTCTTTCTAGTAATTTTTCCAGATCTATTTCTAATTTTTCTTGATTTTTTATTAATTGCTTTACTTTTCTATTATTTCTAGTTATTGCATTTGGGTCTGTCCAATTCATTTTTTAATTTTTTGTCTTAAATCGTCTATTAATCTATATTGTTCAGTTAATACTTCTTTTAAGTCTTTTATTTCGATTTCTAAATTAGTTTCTTTAATAAATTTTTCTCGTTTTAATAAAAGTTTTTCTTCTTCTAGTCTCCTAATTTTTTCATCTCTTTCTTCCAACATTGTTCGTAACATAGCTATAATATCTAATTTTTCATTTATTATTTGCATGCTTATCTTACAACTTTCAATATGTTGATTTATTAGCCTGTTATATGTTGGTTTTTTATCAGCTATATACTGAATTGATTTTATCCTCAAATCTTCCATAAGTCAAATTCCTTCTTATTAATTGTCTGTATAAAAATTTTCTTACACATCTGTTGTGTTGCTTTGTTTTCTACTATAAATAGAATTAATAAAGTTGCTATTATCTTAGATTTATATTCTTTATTCGTTTCTCTATTTATTCTTGACGGAGGTCTCATTTAACCTTCAAATTTTATTTCATTTTTACTATTCATGTACCTTTTACTATTCATTAGTTACTATTCACTGTCTACTATTCACGGCTACTTTTGCTACAGTGTTTTACTGTTCATCTCCCGCCTATTACTAGCTCTGATACCAATTTCTGGGGGTAGGTTTCTATTCTGGATCGTTTATATATCTAACAACCCTAAAGAGGGAAGACGCATTAAAATATATATTCATATCGAGTAATATGGTTATTTTACGCATGTAGTAAGCAGTAGACAAAAACGAATTCATTTTTATGAAATCATCCCTATAACCTCATACTAATTAAACATCACAATCTTAGAGAACATTATTTTATAATGCTATCATACACAATAAGATTTAAATCGGAATTTTTACCTCTTACAATAGTTTTCTGGTCACCGGAAGTCTCAACTCACCCTTGCCCTATTATCCTTAACGCTCTCCAAGCTCCTTTAGATATTCTTGGCTGGATGCAGGAGTCCTCATAGAAAGAAATAATAATCTAGAAGAATTAACTGAAAAATATAATAATTTATTAAAATCCAACTTCGGAGAAAATCCTATGAGTTTATGGGATAAGGAAAAGATATATGCTGAAATAAAATTATTAAATCCTAATGATATAATAAGATCTAAACCTATAAGGTATAGCCCTTCAGACCAAAAAGAATTTGATAATCAAACCAATGAATTATTAAAACTAAAATTATACAAGAAAGTAAAAGTCCACATAGCAGCCCGACTTTCCTTGTAAGATAACATAATGAACAGAAAAGGGGAAAAGCCCGTGTGGTAATAAACTATAGAGAATTAAATAAGAAAACTATATTTGATGGATATTTCTTACCATATAAACGAAATCTTATAAATAGACTAGGAAATAAGAAATGGTTTAGTAAATTCGATTGTAAAAGTGGTTTTGGCAAATAAAATTAACCAAAGAAT
Source organism: Apium graveolens (assembly GCF_009905375.1). Taxonomy (NCBI): domain Eukaryota; kingdom Viridiplantae; phylum Streptophyta; class Magnoliopsida; order Apiales; family Apiaceae; genus Apium; species Apium graveolens. The sequence goes on along the minus strand of NW_027418553.1, from coordinate 1,147 downwards.
CAAGGCCTTTAACAGCCTTTAGTGCTCCGCAAGGACATTATGAATGGATAGTATTACCCTTTGGATTAAAAAATGCGCCACAAATATTTCAACGAAGGATGGACCAAATCTTTAGAAAATTAAAAGATTTCTGCATAGTATATGTAGACGATATATTAATATATAGTGAAACTCTAGAAGAACATATAAAACATTTAGAGCAATTTATAAAAACAATAAACCAACATGGAATATTATTGTCTGAAAAGAAATCTGAAATCTTTAAGAATAAGATAGAATATTTAGGATACAAAATAGATAAAGAAGGTATACAATTACAAGATCATATAGTAACAAAGATTGTAAATTTTAAGGATAAATTAGAAAATAAAAAAGAGGTACAACAGTTTTTAGGTATAGTAAAATATGCCTCAGATCATATTAAAGACTTACCTAAATTAAGAAAACCATTACAGGAACTAACAAAAAATAAACCTTTTGAATGGACAAAAGAACATGAAAACTGTATAAAAATTCTTAAGGAAAAGGTGAAAGATTTACCAAAACATAGATTACCCATAGAAACAGATCATTTAGAATTATATACTGATGCTAGCGATATAGGATGGGGAGCAGTCCTAATAGCATATGAGAAGGATGACATAGATAAAGAAAGGCCACATATATGTGGATATGCAGGAGGAACTTGGAAACCTAATGAATCAAACTACCACATAAATGAAAAAGAACTATTAGCTGTAAAATATGGGATTAAGAAGTTTCATTATCATTTATTGCCTGTTAAATTTGTAGTAAGAACATATAATACTCAAGTAAAAGCCTTTATTACTAATAAAATAGAATTATTACCAGAATTAAATAAAAGAAGAAAATGGCAATCTTTTTTCTGTTGTTATGATTTTGTAATAAAAAATATATCAGGAACAAAAAATGTGTTAGCTGACTATCTTAGCAGAGAAAATAAACAATGAAAATAGAATATACAGGAAGACAAGCTCAACCATGGAAAATAATATCAGGATCTTTAATAATATGGACTACTACTTCAGAAGCTGTAGAATTCATAAAAAGTTTTGCTCTCGAAGGATAGATGAAAATAATACAGAAAAACTAGAAGAAGCATAATAAGGATTTCTAGAAATAGAAA